>NW_011896235.1:0-304 GCF_000151845.1 Pteropus vampyrus | reverse complement strand
CAGGGAATCAAACTTTCTTTAATTGTACACATGCAAAAGAAATAATTTAAAATATTATTTTTAAAGAATTATCCCTCATCCCAGGAAATGACAAAGATTTTCCCATATTACTGTTTAAAAGGTAATAATTTTATAAAAGTTCTATATAGTGTGTGTGCATGTGTATTCAAAGGTGATATTTTCTAAAACAACTGCCCCGCTGCCATGCCCATTATGCCCTAAGAATCCCATGCCTGCCATATCCCTGACAAGGGTTATACACCTTAGGGACTACTCGTTGAGATTAGAAAAAAAATACAAAATC
>NW_011896234.1:2093-4559 GCF_000151845.1 Pteropus vampyrus | reverse complement strand
ATGTGGATTCAGCAGACATACGCTTATAGCAAAAAACTAACAACAAAAACTCTGCGATATAAGAATCAAGAATCATCCTAACAGGAAACAGATGGAATCAATATTTTTAAAAGCACAACATGAAAAGATCTGAACAAATGGAGAAACTGATCACATGCCTGTGTGCAAAGGAAAAATAGGAAGGTATTGATTTCTCAAATTAATGTACAGATTTAATACATTCATCAAAATCTCAGTGGGTTTTATGTGTGCTGGAGGAGGCAGATATGGAGATTCTTAAGTTCAACAAGAAAAATGAACACTTTGAAACAGTATAAGAAAACATGTCCAAAATCTATAACTAAATCAGCATGGTACCGGGATAACGGATGAAAAATAGAACTGATATCCGGGAAGCAGATCATTGTTTTTGGTTGAATTTAATAAATGATAAAGAAAACATCAAGAGTCTTTGGGAAAGGAATTGATTTTTCAGTAACCGGAATTCAGGAAATTAAATAACTACTCAGGAAAGTCATTTTAGGTTCTCGGTCACACCGCTCAGTCTTGGGTGTTGGATCGAGCGCTCGGTAAAGATGTTTCCTGATTCCCACTGCGCTGGTTCTGGGGGAGCTGGCCTCAATCCTTCCCCTCCAATCAGCAGGTGGCGTCTATATTCTCCCTCTTCCTTCAAGCTTGCCTTAGCCACGTGACTTGCTTTGACCAATGGGACACTGGACGCACACAGAGAAAAGCATTTGTGCACTGAGATTGATCTTTTGCTGCCTCGAAACGGTCCTGTGATACAAGTCCAACTAGCCTCCTGCGGGATAAGCAGCCGTAGAGAGGAAAACCAGAGCATCGCGGCTGACAGCCAGCACCACGTGCCAGCCCTGGGAGTGAGGCCACGCTGCCTCATCCAGCCAGCAGCATCCCACCAGCTGACCCCAGACCCGGGAGAGGGCCGGGCCGGTGTCTGTGGTCACCTGGTGAGTCCAGTCCAGAAAATGCCCAGCTAACCTACAGAGTCATGAGCAAAACAAACGACAGTGTGTAAAGCCATTGTGTTTCCGGGTGGTCTGTTACACAGCAAAAGCTAGCTGATACAAATTCCAAGAGAAGGCCCTATTTCCTCCCCATAAACTGCCCTCCAGTGGTTTAAGTTGGTCTGAGCAGATTCCCATTACCAGCAATCACGAGTTAACTTGAGACGCCCAGCGCCGAGCCGGGAAGACAAACTCGGGCTGCGGTCCCCTCCTTCAGTTCCTTCCTCTCGGCCCGCACCCCATCATTCATTCTGCTGATGCCGAAAAGCAGAATGCAAGTTCTTCAAAGTCCCCCAGAGAGAGAGGGGAAGCCAGGAAGGAGTTGACACATTCCTCCTCCTCGGTCACCCACAGGCATGACGACACTCAGCCCCGGTCAGCACACCTCGCCCTTGCGTTCCCGTTTTCACTCAGATGCGGCCACAACAGCCTCCTGGCGGTGCTCAGCTCCCCTAAGCCACCCCTTCCTCTATTCCAGACTCTCTCCAGGGGCTACAGAGGTTGAAAAACATTCACGGTTCCATTTTACATCTAAAGAGAAAAAAGTCAAACTCAACGTGGAGACGAGAAACGGGATTTTCATTTTTATCAAAAGAGGGATATCAGCTGAAAGTTGAGAAAACACTTTAAGACCGTCTCCTTTATAATTTCCTCATTATAGTGATGAAACGGAGGCTGAGAAGAGGTGGACAACGTGTCCCAGGTCACGGCCCAGACGCAGGATTCCAGCCCCGGTGTGTCTGATCACAGAGCGATCTCCAACCACGAAATGAAATGCTGGAGCAGAGCCTCCCGACAGAGCCTCCTGCGACAGTGGGAATGTTCGCCTGTGCACGCCCAAAGAACAAATGTTTGGTTTTACTTCGTTTCAGTTCAGTTGAGCCACGCGTGGCTAGTGGGGCCACCGTATTGGATGGCCCAGCTCTAGAATGTCACCAAGTTGGTTTTACACCTCCATCAAAGGCGGGGCCCTCAACGTCCTATCTCCCATCCACCCGTCCCAGAGAAGGGGTCATTGGAAGCTGTAAAATGCGAGGGGAAAGTAGCATGAGGGAAACGGGGTTGCCCCCAAACCTAGGCAAGCCCTCTAGAAATACCCTAATGTCCCCTAAGATAAAATAAATAGACAGCCCGTGCCATTTCGCACTTACTCGGTTAGCAAGAACAGGTCCCAAAGAAGTGACTGCTGTCGGCCATTCCAGGCTGACAAGACCCTTTCCAAGATCTCTCTCACTGAGTCGGGAAAAACTTAGAAGTATGTTTGCCTCTGTGTGGGCAACGTTTGCACTTTGGGTCAAGACGGAAACAATCAATGTCTTTTTCCGACTTCTTTGATTCTGAATTTGTAACTCCTATGACCTGGGTCGACTTTAGCTTTCTTCATCCCTCCTTCCAAGAAGTCAGGGCCAAGGGGCCCACATGTCCTTTACTTCCTCATGTC
>NW_011896234.1:0-331 GCF_000151845.1 Pteropus vampyrus | reverse complement strand
AGGAGTCCTGTTTGCCCTCGGACGAGCATGGCAGGTCATCGATAAACAACATGGGGTGCCAGCCCCTGAAACCCTGTTCTTCTCACGCCTTCCAATGACAACAGTTTCCTCCACAGGCGAGCACTTGGAAATACCCCGCAGTTAAAGCCCCCTTTCTAGACTGTCGCCATCCTTAAAGACCCAAGACCCTATTTGAGGGACAGAACCAGAAGCAATGATCCTTTACCCAAAACCCTCAGGCACATGAGGATCACGGGGTTTTATCCACCAGGGCCCCCCAGTGCCAGTTTGACAACGATGCTCCATCCCTTGCCTCTGTGTCTTGTGGCTC
>NW_011896233.1:518-3518 GCF_000151845.1 Pteropus vampyrus | reverse complement strand
TCTACCTCGATACATTTAATTACAAAATTTAATTGAAAAAATAGAAAATGGTTTCTCCTTTGGGAAGCACGTTCGCTTTGCACAAAGCTCCGTGACTTAACACGTGCCCTCACTTGAGCCCCAGTGCTGACCTTTGTAAATGGCACTTGGAAAAGGCAGAGTGGCAATTCCCAGGCCCAGGTGGCAGATGCAGAAACTGACGCTTGGAGGCGTGGGGACTTGCCGCGGACCACACAGGAAGCCAGCTCTTGCTGGGCTGACCCCAGACGGGTTAGCTTGTGTCCACTCCAGAGAGGCCCATTGTGCCCAGTGGGAGCAAGGTCCTAGCCATCCCTGGAGATCTGGGGATGTGGAAGTCACTGTGCCTCATGGACTGACTTGTGTCTGGGCTGAGGACCCTGAAGAGGGAAGGGGCCCAGTCTGTGGTTGGAGTGTAGACAGTGCAGACGTGTCGGAGAGAGGGGGTCCGTCAAGGACGCTGATAGGCGAGCCCTGGTAGGGGACTGGGAGCATCAGGAGGCAGGGCCCCCAGAGCCAGTGTGACACTGAATGGGACCCTTCAGGGAGCCCCAGCTCACGCTCAGGTGCTTTGAGAAGGTGAGGGAGGCAGCATCAAGGAAAGAACTGGACAGCCATGGCCCAAGGCCCTGGGTCGGAACCAGCTTTAAAAGAGAGGATTTTAACAAGTGGGAGCTGTGTCCTTACTGGCTGGAGAGAGTAAAGGGGTGGAGGTCGTCCTAGCAGAAGCCTGGAGTGAGGGTCAAGGCCAGTGGGTGGCCAGGGGCCATGATGGTCAACATGCAGAAGAGTGACAAGGGCCCTGAGCAGGCAGTCTCTGCAGGGGCTTCCCCTTTCCCTGCCGGGGGCGGGGCCTCTTGGCTAACCGGAAGGGACACTGTGGTTGCTCAGGCAAATTTGGGGAAGGGGATTCTGGACAAGATGCTGCAGTATTTGCTGGTGAATGGGAAGGAATTCAGAGCACCCAGCTTTGGGTTCACTAATACTCTAAATACGACCCGTTTTTACATACCGGCATGAGAAGCCTGAGCTGTATTTCAGTGGAGGCTCTGTTGATGCCACCAGTCTATAGCTTGCCCAACTGCGTCTGAATTTTATTTTATCTCTTATTTTATTTTTTTAAACGCCTACAGCATCCGGTCTTCCTATGTGGTCTCTCATCCAAGTACTAACCAGGCCCGATCCTGCTTAGCTTCCGAGACCAGACGAGAATGGGCACGTCCAGGGTGGCATGGCTGTAGACTGAGCCTGAATTTTAAATCATAGAGTGAATCCTACTCAAATTCTTGCTTGGGTATGTATTTCTTTAATCAGATTGCTTTCCCGCCAATACTGGACGGGGGGCTCTGTACTCCGAGAATGGCGTTTGGGATGAGGGAGAAGGGAAAACTCATGTGGAACTTGGGACTCAGGAGAGAGTGCTCTGAAGAGGGGGTGAGGACTGGGCCCCCTACGCTGGTGCAGCCTCCGGGACAGCCCTGGGACCAGGAGAGACCAAAGCCCTGGGGACCGGCAGGGGGACCACCCAAAGCAAGCTTCGCCCATCTCGAGAATCTGTGCTGGGCTTGCTTCTGTCTCATGCCTTCAAATGACATGAGGTCATTGAGGTTATTGAGTCCCTCTTAGGAGCCAGGACAGGAAGGCGGAGGGTGGGCGGACGAGGAGACAGACAGGAGAGAACTTGTCCTTCCCAGTAGCCTGGAGGCGAGGAGGATGAGCCGTGGGCCAAAGAACCCTCCCGTGCTGTTGAGAAAGTTACAGAAGATGCGGGACGGAGCTGTGGACATTACACCTGGCTTGGGTTGGTGCTGCCAGGAGGCCCAGAGGCATCCAGGGAAAGGTGGAATGGCTCCTTGGGAAAGACGATTCTGACATGTAGAGGTGAGAGCGGAAAGAGATTCGGATGCTGCTTCGTTCACACCAGGTTGCTGCGTCGAGGTGTGACCCATAATTGGAGGAAATTTTAAGAGTATTTTTTTTAGGTGGAGAATTTTCTGTATTTTCCCCTAGTGTGTAGGTTGTAGATTACATCTTTATAAGTGTACAATAATGGTGGTGATGATGATGATGATAGTAATAATGATAATGATGGTAATAATGTAAATCGTGATCAAGTTGGAGAGAGCTTTGAATTGCCAAGTTTGGCTTTATGCTGCGAGTGAAGGCATCGCTGCCTTGGTAACCCCACCTCCACCCCTCATCTGTGTTTGTCATTGAACTTGAGGTCTTGCCTCTAAGAGGACATTCCCCATCCCGCTCAACCCTGAATAAGACAAAGTTGTAGGAAGAAACGTCCAAGAAACAGTTTATTCTCAACAAGGAACAATGCCAACTTGAACAGAGCCAGGAAACCCAGCGACTCTCCTGCCCCCTAATTCATGAACTCTGCCCACTGAGAAATCGTAAGCGCTCCTAGGGTCACAGTGAAGAGAGGAGACAGGTTATTCCTAAACAGGACAGGACAGGACATGCCAATGGGGAGTGAAAATGAAAAGCGTGTAAGCCAACAGGCTCCGTGAGTAACGCCATCTAGAAATAGCGCTGGGTCAGAAGTGGACAACGATGAACGTTAAAAAAAAATGAACATATAAAACCATGCCATACGTTAAAATGTCTCTTGAGAAGTCTGAGAGATGACGCTGACAGCCCCGAGGATTGACTGACAATGTGAAAAGTGAAAACTGGATGAGAAAATAAAAACGCAATTGAACAACACAGGGGTGTCCAGATGTTGAAGACACCAGGAAGTGTGGAGAATCCTGAACGCTGGGCTCATTTCTGCAAAAAAAAGATCGGCCTAGTGGGTGACACAGGACACTTTCTCCAAATGCTGCTGCTGTTGCTGCTGACGAAAAGTGGTACCATCCAGTGGCTGGCATGAGCTGGGCGCGATACACACGGGATCTCAGTTCGCCCTGTCACCACCTGCAGGGTGAGTTTCATCACCTCATTTGTCAACGAGGGAACTGACACGCAGGTGAT
>NW_011896233.1:0-468 GCF_000151845.1 Pteropus vampyrus | reverse complement strand
CTACCTGCCAGCAGGGCTGGGGTGTGGTGGGGACCTGCCGAAATTAAAAACGGGCGAAGCAGTCCTCTGGGGCTGGCAGGGAGAGCGTCTGCAGCTCGGAGACCTTGGGGACCGGGCTGGTGTGCAGGCCACGCAGTCTTGGAGGGTCGGAAGGACTGGCCTGGCAGGAAATGCAAATGAAGATGCTTCTGGTTTTGCTCCACGATTGGGGAACAGTGTTTCCGTGGGCGGGACAAACACATCAGGTGTTTATCTCATCTCTGAGCTGCGTTTTCAAAAGCACTAAGGAGCCAAGAGGACCGCACAGCGAAGTCGTGGCCATCCACTTGCTTCGGGGGCGGGAGACCTCTCCCGACGTCGGGTTACAGTTCGCCCGTGTAAACAACTTTACGAGTGTCGAAGTTCTCGCGAGGTTACTGGAGTCCCCCAAGAGCCTTGCAGAGGGCGGCAGAGGGCTGCGTGCCCCTT
>NW_011896232.1:3183-5047 GCF_000151845.1 Pteropus vampyrus | reverse complement strand
GGAGGATGCGAATAAAAGCCAGGAGTGGCTCTCGAGCTGCGTCTGGGAGGCGGAGGTCCCGGGCAGAGGGGACGGCGGAGGTAGATGCAGAGCGGGAGCAGGACCACGACGTGGGGCCGCTGGGCAGGGCGAGTAATGTCCATCTCACCCCTCTTGCCTCTTGTCCTTTCTGGCCCGCCTAGGACTCCGGGGGACATGCCTCTGCACCCCGACTCTGCCCCTGCCACACCTCAGACAAACCTCAGCCCCGAGTCAATGCTTCTTGTTTTATGACCCAACTGAAATACTATTATGGGTAAACAGCAGCAGCGACCTTGCCCTGGAGCCCGGGGCAGAAACTGCGCTGCGAAAACCCGCCCACTCCACCCGCCAGAGGGGAGGCTCAGTGGGCTCCCCACGTGAGACTTGTCACAGGAATGACATGTGACAAAGTCGACCCACTGTGACGCACAGATGCCGGTTGATTCCCTGAAAGTGTCAGGGACTTCAGATCTTTGCGGGGAGGGGTGTCCCCTTAGTTGCTCAATAAGAAACTCAAAATATCAGTGCGGTGGGAGCTTCGAGGGATGGATTGGTGTGAAGGGCCATCTCCATCCTTGTCCCCAGTCTTCCTGAGGGCCTGGCCTCCCCTCTTGGGACCCTGCTCAAGGCTGAGCTGAAGAGAGCTGAGCAGAAACCAGCCTGGCCTCGCGCCAGCCCCGCACGACAGGCGGGAGGTCCACGCCTCACTTTCCCCAACAAAATAAATCTCGCTGCTCCCTCCGAGCGTCTCAGATGCGTGATCTTCTCCCGATTAACAACCTGGCCAGCATGTTCTTGGCTGCTCGCTGCCGACCTCAATTTAGAACTGTCTGTTGCTTGGCTGCTGGAGGAGAAAGGTGCTGAGCGGACCAGGCACACTGCAGCTGAGGGGGCTTGCGTAGCTGGGGTCTGGGGATGGGGAGGTGGCGGCTACAGATCCGGCCCAGGATCTGGCCAGCATCTCAGGAGCCTGCAGGGGGGCCGGCCCGGCAGGCTGTTGCTTTGGGGGCTTTCTAACTGTTTTCCTAGGTGCCTCTGATGAGGAAGGGTGAGGGTGGAGGTGGGGAGTGGGCAGCTCCCACGGAACTGCCTTTGGATCGGTCATTGAACATCACGGTCAAGGCCAGACAGCTGCCTGTGGGACAGCTGCCTGCGGGACACCTAGGCATTGTTGGAGGAGTGCTCTCAGGGCGTTATGGCTCATTATGTTCTGCATAAAAATTTGACAAATTCTTCTCTGAGCTCAGATTCGCGGCAAGCTCTCTCTCGGTGCCTGGCATGGCTCCCCCTCCAGGCTGGGGAGAGCACGGGACTGCTCTCCGTGTGGCTGCTGCTGGGAAATGCTTCTTCCTGCCAAGAAGTGTTTATTTTCTTTCCTGCTTCCTTCCTCTTACTTCCCATATTCACCAGCTTTGGGTCTTCTGGGACCTGTGCTGTTATCCGACATGGCATCTTGGCCTTTGGGGGGGGCGTGCGGTGGGAACGTGGGGTCTGGAGCTGTCCAGCCCTGGGTGGAGTTGCAGCTACGCTCCACCCCTGAGACATTGGAAGCCAGCAGCTTGGCCTCCCTGACCATCAGACTCTTCCTCTCTGAAACGGAGCTCTTACACACTTTGCCCTGGTGTGTTGGGAGTCGGAGAGTCACATGTGTGAAGCGCCTGGCACGACGCCTGCGCACAGTGAGCACGTGAGAGGTGGAGCTGGGAGCCTCGGTCCTCGGTCCTCGCTGGGAAGCGGACGGGAGGGACTGAAGCAGCCTGGAGAGCGAGCCTCTCTCTCCTTTTCCTTCCCCTGCAGGAGGGCAGTCGGTGATCCATACCGGCGCCCCCATTCTGGTGTCTCT
>NW_011896232.1:0-1493 GCF_000151845.1 Pteropus vampyrus | reverse complement strand
GTTTCCCACGCAGAGGAGAGGAGGCCCCACGAGATGCAGTGACTCAGCCGGGGTTCCGCAGACAGCTCTCAGCAAAGCCCGCTCACTGAGGAAGGGGCACCCGAGCAAAAGGCGTGGTCCTGGCCTTAATGAGAACCAGGCAGCAAGCCTAGGAAGGGGCTCGTCCAAAGCAGTGGCTGTGAGGGCCTCAGGAGAGGCGGGGCCTGGGCGTCCTCGTAGGGGAGTGGTGTGGGGGGCCCGGGGTAAAGGAGATGTAGGGGTGGGAGCCTGGGAGTTGTGGAGTGGGCTGTAAGTAACCTCTCTGCTTCCTGGCCCCCCTCCTAGACACAGGCTACCAAGAGCCCCCGCAGGGCTCCCAGAAGATCCTGTTCTTTTGCTTCATTGGCATCCTGAGTGTCCTGAGTGTCCTGGGCACAGCTCTGCTGCTCTGGAGGAAGGTAAGGACGCAGGTGCACTGCAGCATCGCCCCTCCCCCTATCGTGGTGGCTCAGGGACGCTCAGGGTCACCTGCCTGCCCCGCAGGGCATCCTGGTGACTGGTCCCATAGTAAGTGTTCCCTGCGGCCCCTTCCACCCTCGCTGTGCCTGGGCCTGGGCTGTGAACGTGTCACCACCAGGTCCCTTTTGATCTCATTGCAAGAAACCAGGACTCTTCAGCCTTTTCTGTGCAAGATCCAGCCCCTTCTCCCCTGTCCCGGAGTCCACCTTCCCCCCACCGCCCTAGGGTTCCATCAGCTCCTCACCTGGAACGTGGGTCTCCCCAGTTCCACACTCGTCTCCCCTCACTCTGCTTCCCACACCCTTGTTTAGGTGCCCATCGCCGTCCCCCCCCCCACCCACCAGAACGTAAGCTCTAGAGGTCAGGCGCTTGGTGTCCCCAGTGCCCGGGGGAGAGCCTAACACATTGTAAGTGCTCGTGGAAAGAATGACGGGGTAAGTGAGCGCTGACACCTGAAAGATGAGTTGGAGGTGGCCAGGCCACGAGGTGGGCAGGCCGAGGGCATCGCTCCCGTTCTGCAGAGGAGGAAACGAGGCTCTCCAGGTTTCCTGAGGCGCTGACGACCACACTGATTGGTGTATTCATTTGAAAATCACCACTGGAAGGGAGTGTCGATGGCCAGGGACAGGGCCCCCGATGAGGCAAAGCTGGCTCCAAGGGGCAGAGTGTCCCAATGCCTGAAGCAAAATGCGCCCACCTGATTCTTCCAGAGGGGCTCCCTCTGTGCTCCCCGGGACCCTGCCCAGGGCCCCTCATCAGCCCCTGGAAGGCCTGCCACTCCCAGAGCTCTCTTGTTCCCTCCTCTTGCTGCCCCTCCCAACTCCCAACGCCCACATCTGTGGCAGCTGGAGGGAGCCTTATAAAATGCAAATCTCACCAACCCTGACCCCTGCCCATCCTGCCATCTGTGGCCCCGCCTTCGCCAGCCCCCCAGCTCAGCTCCTTTCGCTTTTCCTTCCATCCGACCACTTTCTGTCTGACGGCTCATCCTCCTG
>NW_011896231.1:2909-5043 GCF_000151845.1 Pteropus vampyrus | reverse complement strand
TTTATTGAAGAAAGCACTGTTAATTAGATACATGTCAGCTCATTCTGTGGGTAGTTAGCAAGTCATTCGAACCATGTGGGCACATTATAAGTAACCAAGTTTAGGAAAGGAACCCATTAAATAATGACAGCTTCCAAACTTGTGCTAAATGCCTAGTTTATACTGAGCAAGTGGTCTCCCCACCTACAG
Source organism: Pteropus vampyrus (assembly GCF_000151845.1). Classification (NCBI taxonomy): domain Eukaryota; kingdom Metazoa; phylum Chordata; class Mammalia; order Chiroptera; family Pteropodidae; genus Pteropus; species Pteropus vampyrus. Next base: position 4,854 of record NW_011896231.1, on the reverse strand, counting down.
TCCTGCCCCTTCAGATCATTCCCTCCAAGTGACATTTACCAAGTGACATTTCTAAAATACAGATCTGAGCCAGTCACCCTATCATTCAAGGGTCCAACTAAATCAAGTCTGTTGCTTAGAGGGGACGAAGAGATTGTATAATTTAACTCTGCCTTCCTTGCACCTCTTGCCTCTCCTCTCAGACTACAGTAAAGCCCAGGTCAAACTGGCTCTGTTCTCCAGGTTCTTTACTATTCCTTGCCTACATAAATCCACAGTTTCCGGCTAAATAGGATTATTCAGTTTATTCTTAAAAAAATGCAATTATTTCCTACCCTTCTAACATCTTCACTCCAGCTAATCAAACCACCTGGGAAAGTCCTATATTTTCCTCGAGACCCCAAACAAATGCATACCCCTTCAGTGAAACTTATTTTTATTTTTTCTCCACCTCACATTACAGTAAGAGGTAAGTATTCTCTCCATTTCCCTCCTACATACTTCCTATTGTGAGGACATCTATTGCCCATGCACCACATTTGTTGAAATGTCTGACACCCTCACTAACCTGAGCACCCTCAGCAGAGGGGCGGTGGTTTATGAAGTTTTGGAACTTCAGTGCAAACACAGCACAGGGAGCCCTCCCTGGCTTCATTTTTTCCTTAGCACATAACACTGTTAAACATAGTACAGTTTTTACTGGTACTTTTTTTTTTATTTGTTGTTTACTCCTTATCGAATGTAAACTCCCCAAGGATAAAATTTCGTTTTCATTGTGTTCACACCAGCATTTCCTACCTAGAATTCCCAGCCCAGCACATATTAAGTACTCACTCAAATAACCATTGAAGAAAAAGCTATATTTGATTAGAAAGTCAGAGGGCCCAGAAGTAAAGGTACAACTTTTGTGAGCAATGTTTTGGTTAGGCAGGCTGAATTCTGTAAAGTTACACAAAAACTGAATGTATTATAACCAGTCAGTAGAGCACCACGGATGCTTCTTGATGAGCAGGTGGCTATCCTAAGGTTAGTCTTATCTGGATACAAGCTTCTTAGGCATGCTAAACCCAGTGGAAAATATACTGTTGATGTTAACTTTTAGTAGCCATCTCATCTGAGGTTCACAAAATCCTGGCTATTCTCTAAATTTTTCAAGTGAGGAAACTCAGTTCAGAGACATTGAAATAACCAGGTCAAGATTCTTAGGTAGCGTCAGACCATTTGGCTTGTTACTGTCTCAGCCCTCAAGAGATCTCTGCTTCAAGCAGTTCTCTATCTAGAGCATGTGCAGGGCCTTTTGAGATATCAGGGCTGAGGTATAGAAGTCATTTGTCAGCTTATTTCAATTTATGTGCCTATCGTGCAGCCTGAAATCTCTAAGTAGGAATAAATCACCTGCGAGTTCTGTGGAGAGTCCTGTGTAACTTCTCCCAACGACAGCCCTTGTAAACCGTACATCATAGCTCGCTGCACTCTCCCCCAGGGCTTCACATTTCGCCCATGAATGAATAATATATTCGGGAAGTTATAGTTTTAGAAACTGTCATTGTAAAGCTCCAATTCTTATATCCTCAAACTGTGGGCTGAAGATGTTCTCGTGGAATAGTTGTGATTGGCGAAAAAAAAGAGGGTGAGAGAATGAGGGAGAAGAAAAAAGGGAAGAAGAAAAGAAGGGAGAAGAGAAAGATGATACTCCTATTGCTGGAAATTTCCCTTTTCAACTATACAGTTATAAAAATGTCAACTCAAACAGCAAGCTTCAGGATTCTCCATGGAAAAATCAGTGAACTCTCTGGCAGCAGTCACATTTGAAACAGACGAGGTTGCTATGACTGCTGCAGCATATGTGACAGGAGTTTGCAGAGAGCCAATATTCAGACCTAATAGCATCAACCTTCACCTACACCTTTGATCTCACTTGTACTTTCAATTTAACTTAATCTCTGGTTATATCAAGCAGGCTATG
>NW_011896231.1:0-699 GCF_000151845.1 Pteropus vampyrus | reverse complement strand
TCCTTGGTTGATCTCACAGATTGCAAGGACCTTGTCAGCTTACAATCCTTATTTTTTAAATTTTTTACAGCTACAGCACCTGGTCTTCCTAGGTGATCTCCCATCCAAGTACTAACCAGGCCCAACCCTGCTTAGCTTCTGAGATCAGACGGGATCGGGCTTGTTCAGGGAGGCATGGCCATAGACCAGAAGGTATTCTGTATCAAGGGGACAGTAATATAGAGACTGCCAGTCACCTGGCTTCGGGAATTGGTATGAGGAATGAGGAGTGGTATCTATCTTCCAAGCAGTTTCTCAGATTTTCCTGTAGAAGGGATTAGCTGTGAGTCTAGCTGCCGGCTTAAAGGACATCTGGTCCCGTAGAGGAGATTTGGATGGGGAAGCACAGCATCTTTTCTACCAAATATATCTAGTTCTTTATGCTCTTAATAATTCAAATCTTTAAATAATTATTGATTCAGTTACTTTCCTCTGTCACTCTACCATCACTCTTAGACAATAGTTTTGGTCTTCAAGACCTATACTATGTCCTTCTAATTATCCTTCACACATCCACTTGTATACCTCTCCCATTTATCCTCACAAGACAGTCAGTGGCTTGTTGAAAAAAAAAAAAGTTAAACCACAACACTGTCTTATTTAAGAGTTTGAGATGAATTCACAAATCTATAAAATAACCTACAGAATTCAGTGTGATCT
>NW_011896230.1:2372-4529 GCF_000151845.1 Pteropus vampyrus | reverse complement strand
TAGGGACGATGACATCTCGTAAAGCTTTCTGATCCTCATTTACCCAGTTGACTGCTTTCCTTGATTTTCTAGAAAATAATATCTTTGAATAGGTGGGCAGAGAGGAGGTGACCGGAGCCATGGTGTAGCTTACCCCCGACACACACTTAGCAGCAAATCCGGGGGCGGATAGAGGAGGGTGTGGGGAGGTGGGGTATCCATTGAAGTTTCACTCTACAGTAGTAATAAAAATGAAGCGTACTGTACTGATTTCTTTAAATACATTATCTCCTTGAATTCTCCGCACCCCATGATATAATATTAGCCCCCTCATTTTATAGCTCAGTTAAATAACCTCCCTGAAGTCCAGCACTAGTAAGTGGCAGACGCGGCGTTTGAACTCGGGTCCACTGCCAGGGTTGATGTTCGGGGCCTCTGTCAGCATGTTCTTTCACGGCCTTCTGCCACGCAGCTTTTAGTCAGCGTTTGAGTTACAGCTGACCTGAAGAGGTGACCCACGTGATAATTATTAGTCTTTATCTTTTAAATAAGAAAAAGATAGGAACATTTTGAGAAACTAATAAAAACTTATGAAGTTTATTTTTATATTTTTGTCTTTATTTTAATTATAGAAGCAAACCGAGGGGGAGGGGAATGTATTCAAAAAGAAATAGATCTGTGATTCTGGCAGTGGAGAAAATATAAATTGAGAAACTGCAGAGTGTCTCCAGTGTAGAAAGCAAGCTGGGCCTGCAGCTTGCTGAGGCCAAGAGCCTGACACAGAAAGAATGTCACATCCTTTTCTAACTTCTTGTATCATTATTACTCTGGCTAGCAAAATATTTTTCTGAATCATAGTCATAATATTGAAAATATGAAGGAGACCTCAGGCTGCACCTGGTTTAGTCTCCAAATTCTAGAACAAACAGATAGGCGGTCCCTCTGCACAAACTCCAGTGGCATGTTCTGGGCATGGCTGGTAGCTGAACCGGTTCCTCTGATCCCACGAGGAACTTTGGGACTTCATTTATATAAATAGACATTACCCTGCTTTTGCAAGGTTAGGTTTTATTTAACTGGATGCCAGCCCTGAATTTCTGAGCACCTTCTTAGCCGATTTTCCATTTCAGCAATTCCCTGTTTGTCTCTGCCAGCATACTGCCCTTTCTGTGGCCATTTCTCTTGGCGTAAGAAAGCTGGACCCACTGTGTCTGCCTGTGCGCGTGGCTTACTCGAGTAACGTGGTACACTTGCTTATCAAAATAGTGTGTTCACCATCTATTCCTGTAGAAACCAAGCTAACTTGATTCCTTCGCTTCTTTGCTGGTGACATGTGCAGGCTCCGTCGGGGAGGAGCTGGTGACCCAGATGCGTGTGTCTACCTGTGAGAGACCTTTCCCTTAGCTCTTAGTTATAGCGGTGACATCGTGCTTCTCCTTCTCTCTGTTGGTCAGGCCGGCCCCCTGTCATCTGTGTGCCCTCAGAGACTTCTCACAGGGTCAGAGCTGGTCCTTAGATCCTCTGTTCCAGCCTCTTTATCCAGAGGAAGAATGACAGCCCTAGAGGCCCAGTGATTTGCTCAAGAAGACACTGAGGCGGGTGGCCAGACCGAGGCTGGAGTTCAGGCCCTGACCTGACGGCTTCAGCCCGTGTTCTCCCCATCTGCGGCCTCATCCTGTTCAGCATTCACCGGGTGCATCTCAGCCAACGGAATGGCTGGATTTGCCTGGACATCGTTTTTAATTTTTGTCTTGTTTATGATTGATTACTCTTTGGTCAAGTATTTAATACATCCTCATTTAGTGCAGTAGAGCCTGAGGCACATGTAGTCTGCGATGTGCTGTCCTTTTTGGGGCTGTCCGTTCTCGTCAGTGCAGGTTGACTTGCCGTTTAGTTCCCCGTTTCCTGACCTCAGGGCGCACAATCCCCTCAGGGCCAGTTTCTCAGGTTGTCTGGAGGACTCTGATCTCGGCCATGTACGTCCTTCTGGCAGTAGCTGCCAGACATCCAGCGCCCTGTTTTCTGGTGCCTGTCTGTGGAACTGTCCTTTGGCGTGACTTCTGGGGCCGTTGCTGACTTGCAGGTCTTATTTTCGCCTTCCCATTTCCAGCCCGTTGCAGAGGCCAAGATTCCTGAGAAAAAGGCCACACCGACCAAGCCGGCCACGCCATCCAAGCC
>NW_011896230.1:0-904 GCF_000151845.1 Pteropus vampyrus | reverse complement strand
CTAACCAGCCGTTCATCAGTGAACTTGTAAAGGCCAGAAACGGCGAGGTATCTGGGTTAGAGTTCTCAGGATGGTTTTTTCTGCTCAGTGGAGAACTCAGTTTGGGATTTGCGTCATTTGCAAAGGGCTCTGAAGGAAAGGAAGGAAGGAAGCTGGCAACTGTTCCTTCTTGAGAGGACTCCCGTGGAGTTCTTTGTTCCAGCCCAGAGAGCCTGGGCCTTTGTGTGGCTGCGCTCCTGGGGGGCAGTTTGCGTGCAGCCGTGTGCCCCCCACGCCCACCCCCCGACTGCGCATCGTTACAGCCCTGCCTCCTCTCTGCTCACGAAACTCACAGGCACAGTGCCGGGCATCCGGCGGGTCGAGTCATGAGGAAGCCTCCACCTAAGCCCCAGTCATGCCGTGCTTTCTCGAGCTCTGAGACAGATGGGCTACGCGGACTGCGCTCCCCCTGGTGCCCAGGGTCGTGCGCGGCCGGCCAGCAGCCCGTGGTCCACTGTGTTCACAGCTGACCAGTGTCCCTCGCCGTCAGTGTCAGATCTGTGCCCTGAGAGCCAGCTGCCCAGCGCTTCTCCCAGCAGCCTTTGCTCCCCGGGTGGGTCTGCTGCCGCCGGTCCAGGCCCCAGACTTAAGGGCAGTGGCATCCGTGGGCGAGGCCTGGTCCAAGGAGCAGGACACTTGAGAGAGGAGCTGTGGGAACCGGTCTTGCCCCAGCTCTCGGGGAGAGAGTGGGCAGGGGGTGGTGGGGCTGTACCTGGGTGGGCACCTGGGACTGGCTGCTGTCGGCCTCGTGGACCCCCCAGGGAGCAGCGATGACGACGCTGTAACACTTAGGCATCCGCTTCCGTCCTCGTGGTGTGTGTTCATGTCCTTCACTCCCTTTCCTGCTCCTTCAGCTCCCTCCCCC
>NW_011896229.1:6393-8787 GCF_000151845.1 Pteropus vampyrus | reverse complement strand
GAAGGCATATATTTAGTGCTTTGTAGATCCGGGTCTCCTGGAACTTGTCTTGGTATTTTGAGACAGCGTGCGTGTGGCTGTTTTTCCAGTGGGGCAGCTCGTCGTTAGCTGGGACAGAACCCCCACTGAGCTGGCTGTCCAGGTATCGTGTGTGTGCCATGAATGGGCATCTTGTTTTGATATTGCAGGTGAGGCCCAGAGAAAGATTAGAAAATTATGGGAAAAAAAGAGTCCTTTTGTCAGATATCACTGGGCAGGCTCTTCAGACACTGGTTGTATGGAATGATTTCAGCTTCCTCGTTCTTTTTGTTTTGTTTTGTTTTATTTTGTTTGTTTTTCGTCAAGGCTTTCAGGCTGGTACTTTAAATTTCAGAAGCAGGTTCTGAGTCAGTCTTCTTCCTGGTCTGCATCTAGTGTCAACGGGACGAAGTGTGGAAGTCTCACATCCTGTGTTCATTTGCTTTGTCTCAAGAGAGCTCTGCCCAACCTGCTGGCTTCTGACTGGATTCAGGCTCAGGATAGAGCTCGCCTCACTGGACAGCCCCGAGGAGAGGCGCCTCATCGAATCAGGGATAGGCCAGCTCGACTCGAGGTCGAGAAGCAACCTAAGGACATTCATTCGAACGCCAAAGCTAAGAAGGCCAGTTCCTATGCCAGGAATACTTGGTCCCCAAACGCCAGGTTTGTTCAGGTGACGAGGAGGAACGAATTGGTGTAGCAGCTGTCAGCCCTTGATCACTGAGAGAACGGAAGAGAAAGAGTTTGGCTCAGTGGGGGCAGGGAGAGAGTTTCTTAGGAGCAAGGTTGAGCTGTGGAAGGAAAGGGCAGATCAATATGATCGGGAGAAGGAGGTCGTGGGGTTCAGGCTGGGCGAATAAGAAAGGGGAAGGCGACACGCCAGGCTTAGCTGTCCTTACAGGTAAGAGTATTTTAGTTAGCGCTGGTCAGAAAGGGTGATCGAAGTTCAAAGAAAACTCTCAGAGGAAGAGCAGCTAGATCTCCAGAAGCTCATCGGATCGACTCTCCCGGAAAACCAGGCAGAGGCACATCCTTAGAGCCGCGAACGGTCACCTCCTGAAGGCGTGACTCAGCTGTCGACGAGCGATGTCACAGAAGTTGCATACATATCAGAAGGCTAGAGTGTCGTGGTTACAGCCCGGTAGGGCTGTGTGAAGGCTCACCAGTGCTTGTAGGTGGTATTCTCGCTCTCCCAAGGTAAAATGCCCGGGAAATGTACGAAGACAAGGCCCAGGGAGGAAAACACATAATACCTATGCTGTGTCTCGTGTACTAATCTCAGAATTTTACGAATGAGCTTATTTAATATTTATAAATAATCACACAAGGGGGTGTGAAGAATCCTATTTTACATCCGAGGAAACTGAAACACAATAATTTAAGTACTTTGCCCAAGGATATATAACTAGTGAGTGAAGTATCTAGAATTCAAGATTCCAGCTGGAATCTGGGTTCTCGAGGACTGTGATTTACTGCGTCTTAGTTCAGTGCTGGGTTAGATGGTCGTCTGATGAGAGAGTGATTTCCCAGTGGGATTAGCCAGTGTGAGGGGGAGTGGGAGGAAGCAGACACATTTGTTTGAAAAGTGTACACTCGTGGCAGACTCGAAGTTCACTGAATTCATGCTTCTTATAAAACGGACGTGCCGGGGGGCGTGGAGCGAGGCTGAGTCCAGAGGAATATGTCAGAAAAATAAACGTCTGAAGAGAAAAGTGGAAAACCCAGCAAGCCGAGTGAGCTTTTCAGGTGGTAGAAAAAGAAAGGGCCGAGTTTAAGTGAATTATGAAAACACCAGTGAGTCTCCTAGGAATGAGGACAGGGACAAAAAACAAAAACAAAAAAAAAACACGACAGACATGTTCCAGTGCTCCAGGAATAGTCATGTTGGAATACAACGTTTTGGTCGAAATGTAGGTTTCTGAGTTATTCGAGCCCCGATGAAATAAAGAGCTGAGGGAAATCGAGGCTCTGGAGAAGGACACTTGGCCAAAGGATTGGGCCCGACGAGGCCTTGAGGGGCACAGACCGTCGAAGCTCCAACCTGGGGTTTGTGCAGCCATCTGTCAGAGGTGGTTCTCCAGGTGGAGCAGCCAAGAGAAGGATCTAGGAGGCAGAATTCGTGGCCTCACCTTAGTTCCAGTATCTGGAGCAGTCAACAAGGCCGGTGCGTGAACACAGACAGATAGAGCAGGGAGAGCGCTCTCTCTGATGTAATGACAGACGCATGTCATCATACTTTCCCCCAAAGACATGGAATGTGCGACACCCAGAGTGAACCCTAAGGGGAACTATGACTTTGAGTGACTACTATGTGTCAGAGTGGGTTCCTCCTTGGTGACGAATGTACCGGTCTGGGGAGCGATGCTGATAGCGGGT
>NW_011896229.1:0-468 GCF_000151845.1 Pteropus vampyrus | reverse complement strand
TGCATCGGCCTGCTCACCCCAGTGCCCGCCAGTAGCTTCAGTGTGGGATGCTCTCTTTTGTGATTTCATGCTTCCCCAGGTCGGCCAGCTTGCTCACTGCCTCGGAGACATCACCCCGGTGAGCAACGGATGCTGTGACTTCTCCCAGGAGTGCAGAGGAAGCTATGGCCACTCACTGATTCAGGCAACCTCATTATTCTCACAGATATCCAGGATGGCAGAAGCACATGCGATAGTTTCCTTCCAAAATAAGAGTCGATCACTGTGGTTATTAGTCACGTTCAAGTCTGCAACATTCGAGAATATCTGAGTGACCGGATTACATATGAACGGGCCCTGCTCTCTTTCCAACTCGCTATTTATTTGAGACCATCTCCATTTCTCTCTTATATTTTAATATATGGAAGACCAAAAGCCACAGATATTACTTTGTTTTCCAAGGGGTAAAAAAAAAAAAAAAAATGTTCC
>NW_011896228.1:1872-3355 GCF_000151845.1 Pteropus vampyrus | reverse complement strand
TCTGGCTAGTGGTCGGTGTACACGCGAAGCCCACTCGAGGGCCACGTGTAGCTGGCTAATGGGGTCTTCAACGGCCCTTCCCGAAGAGAACCGCGAGATGCGCTCAGGAGATTTTGTAGAAAGCACTCAGTGCTGACAGCAGGACTCGAGGCTTAGCGGGGTTTCAGCCAGCTCTCTGGAAAGAATTCAGAGACACCCATGGCCAAAGTCCTGTCGGTTTGCCTTCCGTGGGGCCGCAGCCCATCTTTTCCTGTGAGCCTCCAGACTCCTCTGGAGCCACGTGGAACATGAGTCCAAAGCCCAAGGTAGATTCACGTTGACTGGGACTTGGGCTAGCGCGCCGTCGGCCACCACTGGAACACTGTGTGGAGCAATTGGAGTTTGAGTTTCTCTAAAAAAAGATCTCGGGCCACAGCAGTCGCATCCGGTTTAAAGGTCCATGGGATGAGGGGCGGTGAGTGGGGTCTGCACACACTGCTTTGAGTTTGCCACGAGTGGAGGGAATGGGGAGGGCCGACTGTGAATGGGGTCCTTGTAAAGAGAAGCCACATTTGGAAGTCGCCAAGGGCTGGTTGGTGGGGCTGGAGCTAGTTCTAAGCCACTGTGATCTGAGTGTGCCATGTGCAGGGGTGAGCTAGGTATGGAGTACCCAGGTAGCTTTTACTTACGAATGAGCCAGGATAGAAACATAAGGATAGAAACATAACCTAAACCGGTTCCAGCAGAGAGGGGAAAGATTTTGGCTCGAATATCTTCAAGAATCCATAGGTAGAGTCTGCCCTGGGGCGTAGCTTGGTCTAGAGGTCTCAATGTGTCATTGACACTCTATTTCTCTGTCTCTCATTAGCACCGTGGTAAAAACAGACTTGCATCCTATCAGCTAAGCAGCTTCACTGCAAAGGGACAGTGTCTTTCTTAATAATTTCGACTCAAGTTGTTGGACTGATTCCCATTGGCTTGGTTCGGACCACGTGACCGTCCGTAAACCTATCACCATGTGGCCGGGAGAGTGTGGCGCTCTGATTGGCTGGGTCTGGGTCTCACGTCCCTCCCTGCTGCGAAGGCATGGGGTCACACCTGGCTGAAGCACCAGGCCTGGAAGCGGAGGAAGGTTAGCTCCCCCAGGAAAGTGGGGTGCTGTTCACAGAACATGGAGGAGTCCATGCTGGTGAGACAGAAAAAGCAGAATGTCCATGGCAACTCGTAAAGTTGAAAGGGTTTATGAAAAGGCGATGGTTAGCTGCGGGATTACTTCCTGGTGGGGCAGGAGCCTGTGTGTTGCTTTCACAGAGCTGAGAACATTTCTATCATCATCGGGAGCCCTGCTCCTCAGATGTGGGGGGCTTATTTTGTGAGATATGAAGACAGCTGGGGTTTATTTCATGAACCCCACAAACTAGAGAACAAAGACACTACTTTAGTTAAAAAAAAAAAAGTGTTTGGAGGTCCTTCAAATTCAAAGCATTCTCTTTCCCAAGTGAGC
>NW_011896228.1:0-1145 GCF_000151845.1 Pteropus vampyrus | reverse complement strand
TGCTGGTGAGACAGAAAAAGCAGAATGTCCATGGCAACTCGTAAAGTTGAAAGGGTTTATGAAAAGGCGATGGTTAGCTGCGGGATTGCTTCCTGGCGGGGCAGAAGCCTGTGTGTCGCTTTCACAGAGCTGAGAACATTTCTATCATCATCGGGAGCCCTGCTCCTCAGATGGGGGGGCTTATTTTGTGAGATATGAAGACAGCTGGGGTTTGTTTCATGAACCCCACAAACTAGAGAACAAAGACACTGCTTTAGTTAAAAAAAAAAAAGTGTTTGGAGGTCCTTCAAATTCAAAGCATTCTCTTTCCCAAGTGAGCTTCAGGACACAAAAAGAAGAAAAATGCTTCTCCGACGCGTATAAGCCGTACCCAGAAACACCGTCCATTCAGCATCTCCCAGAGAGAGTCTGGGAAGGTCCTAATATTCTCGATCATTCGGGCTGCCCTGGCGCTATTAATGAGGGGAGGCTTCTGCTGGCCAGTTGTTCTGGCCATGGTCCAGTGACGCTTTCTGCAGTGTATCTCCCAGATTCCCCTTCAATTTCCTGTGGAATTCTTCCCTTTCTTCGTTTCCTTTTATCTTTTTTTTTTTATTTTTTATTTTTTTGAAATTGTTAAAATTCCTTTTCCAGCCTGAATCTGCTTCCTGGCTATTTATAAGAGCTGTGTGCCACCCAGAGGTGGCCTGCTTTTCAGACAGAGATGTGAACATTTTGTCTTTTGTGTGTTCCTCCTCAATCTGAATGCGACGGAAGTGTGACCAGACCCGGGGTTTGGTCAGGTGCCACCACATCTAGGGGACGGTGGTAGCAGTTAGGATACTTTACTTTGCACGTAACAAAAAAGCCAACCCTAACCGGCTTAAATGCTACGAGGAGTTATTGGCTCAGGTAACTCAGATGTCTAAGGATGGGAAGGCTTCAGGCACAGTTTGATCAGGCCCGTGTCACTCGCCTCTCTCCATGAGGGCCGGTTTTCACCTGCTTTATGCGCTGATGTAACCTGGGCACTTGGAACAGTATCCATCACAGTAAACATCGCTCGAAGGAACGAACCTAACTCTGCTTTTCCCCTGGGTCGGTTTGGCCTTGGGTGATACGGATTGCGGGTTAAGAGGCCTCATCTTCCGTTTCTTTCTCTCCCT
>NW_011896227.1:1389-1927 GCF_000151845.1 Pteropus vampyrus | reverse complement strand
TTCTTTTGAGGAGTAGATTATGATTTTGGTTAGGACTAACGTTATGTTTATGTTAGGGTTATTGTTAGAGTTAGGCTTAGATTTTGCTTTAGGTTTATGATTAGGATCAGTGATTAGGGTTAGGGTTATTGTTAGAGTAAAATTTCTGTTTGGGGTTAGAATTAGGGTTAGGAATAGCTTTAGTTTTAGTGTCAGTATCATTGTTCGGGTTAATGTTAGAGTTAGAGTTAAGGTTAGGTTTCGTTTTAGAGTTAAAGTTACAGTTAGGATTAGGTGAGGGTAAGAGTTTTGGGTTAGGGTTATTGTAAGGGTAAAATTCGCGGTTAGGGTTAGTGTAAAAGTTAGGGTTAAAATTAGGTTTAGAATTATCTTTAGTTTTAGGCTTAAAATTAGGGGTAGTGTAAGGGTTAGGATTCGGGCTAGGATTTAGGATTGTGGTTTGGGTTAGGGTTAGGTTTAGGTTTAGGGTTATGGTTAACTATAGGTTTAGGGTTAGGTTTAGGGTTAAGATTAGCTTTACTTTTACAGTTAGGACCAG
>NW_011896227.1:0-1339 GCF_000151845.1 Pteropus vampyrus | reverse complement strand
GTTAGGACCAGCTTTATGGTTAGGATTAGGGGAAGGGTTAGAATTATGGTAAGGATTAGCTTTATTTTAGGGTTGGGATCAGCGTTAGTGTTAATATTAGGGTTAAGGTTAATGTTAGGTGTAGTTTTATAGTTAAATTTAGAGTTGGGGTTAGGTTAGGGTAAGAGGTTAGGGTTAAGGTTATTGTTAGTGTAATACTTAGGATTAGGGTTAGTGTTAGAGTTAGGGTATTGGGTTTACAATTATGGTTAAGGTAAGGGGTTAAGGTTTTGAGTATTTTTGGTGTATAATTTAGGTTTATGTTTGGAATTAAATTTAGAATTAACTTTAATATTAGTGTTAGGATCAGTGTTATTGTTAGTCTTAGGTGTAGGGTTAGAATTAGGGTTACGATTCGCTTTAATTTAGTGTTAGATTCAAGGTTAGGGTTAATATTAGAATTAGGATAGGGTTAGGGTTAGTTTCAGAGTTAATGTTAATATTAAAGTTATTTTTAGGTTAAGGGGTTAAGGTTAGGTTTATTGTTAGTTTAAAATTTAATGTAAGGATTATTGTTAGAGTTAGGTTTAGAATTTGGGTTAGGATTAGCATTAGTTTTAGCATTATTATCAGGGTTATGATTAGGGTTATGTTTATGGTTAGGCTTTAGTTTTAGAGTTAGGATTATGGTTAGAGTTATTGTAAAGCGTTAGGCTAGCTTTAGAGTTAGGGGTCGGGTTACGGTTAGGGTAAGGGTAAGAGTTTTGAGTTAGGATAAGTGTTAGTGTTAGAGATAGTTTAAGGGTTAGGGTTAGCATTAGGTTTAGGTTAGGGTTAGAGTTAGGGTTAATGTTAGGTTTAGGGTTATGTTTAGAGTTAGTTTTAGAGTTAATTTAGGTTTAGTGTTATGTTCAGGGAATGGGCTTAGGGTTCTGGTTATTATTAGTGGAAAATTTAGGTTTAGGTTTAGAATTGGTTAGATTTAGCTTAATTTTTATGGTTTAGATCAGGGTTAGGGTTAGTGTTAGGGTGAGGGTTACCATAAGGGTTTGGGTTACCTTTAATTTTAGGGTTAGGTTTAGAGGAAGGTGTTAGGGTTAGGGTTATAGGTAGAGTAAAATTTATGATTACTAATTTTATTATTAATTTTATTATTGTAGAATTAATTTATAATTTATTAATTTAGAATTAGGGTTAGGGTATGGAATTAGGAATTAAGGTTAGGATTAGCTTCAGTTTTAGGGATAGGATCAGGATTAGGGTCTTTAATAGGGTTAGGGTTACGGTTAGGGTTTGGGGTTAGGGTTAGGGTTAGGGTTAGGGCTAGGGTTAGGATCAGGATTAGTATAGGGTTAGGGTT
>NW_011896226.1:0-5732 GCF_000151845.1 Pteropus vampyrus | reverse complement strand
CCACAGTGGCACCTAATGCATGCATGGATGCAAGTGTGTATAGACTCACTCACGTGTCCCTGTGCCTTACACCCCAGGCAAGCCTGCACTATCCCACAATCTCTGCTGGTCACAGCAAGGCTTATTTAACTTCTCTGCTGAAATTATCCAGTATTTTCTGCCAAAGCCACATCTCTTCCCCAAAGCATGGAAGCCATGGTGCTAGAGAAGCGCTGACACAATGTCTGAGATACTTTAGGGCCTGTGACCACCTGCGTAAAGATGTCGCCTGTAGAACACATGCATTTTTTCACTGGTCCATCCAACAAACACTTGCTGTGCATCACTATGCACTAGACCCCCTTCTAGACCCAGAAACCACAGCAACCAATAAGACAGATGGGCCTTGACTACAGGGAGCTGAAATCCAATGAGGAGAGAATGGTAAGGCCCCACTAAACATTTATGTGCATTGCCTCATTTAATATTCACACCAATGTTGGAGGCAGGTTACCTTAAATTGTCTCCATTTTCACAAAATTACAACCACAGCACTAAACACGAATGTGATGTTTATAACATGCCTGACTGTTCTCACCCGTTTATGTACACTCGCTCATTCGATCTTCACCCTCCCTCTGTGAGGTAGGTTCTATAATTATACACATTACATGGGAAGAAACTGATGTTTGAATAGTTAGTAGCTGGCCCCAGGTATGCGTGTGCATTTACAGCTAGTAAGAGGCAGCGCTGGCACTGGACCCCAGATAGTACTGAGGATTTGTCAGGGGGACAAGCCCAAGGTCATACCTTTAACAGTAACATCGAAGGAGGGCAGAGCTCGCACATCTAGCTCCAAAACTCCCAATGTGTCACCTCTCCTTTAACCTGCTTACTGTGACAGCTTCCTGACCAACACCAAGCACAGCTCAGCTACTGGTCACCCCGCTTTGCCAAATGTTCCTTCAGGACACCCTGGCCCAGGGCCCCAACTTCCAGGAGATGGAGGAAGTGCTTTTTTCATGCAGCCACAGCAGTTTCTTTGTTGCTCTATCCCCACAGTGAGTCACCGCCCTCTTTGACCAATGCCAAAGAGAGCCCCATTGTAGCAGCACTGCTCATCTCACTTCCCGTTTCCATTTCCCAAACATAGCTTTCACCAGATCTAACATGAGTCACGTAAATGCCAAATGGAGTTCAAAGATGCTTTGATAATGAGATTTGCAAATACAAGGATCTGGCAGCGGCAGCTGCTATTACAGCTTCTTGGCGCTCTCACTCATCCCCACCTTTGGGACCTCCTGCGGCTTCTCCCTCTCCTGCGGTGTGTAGGGCTGCGGGTCATTTTCTCGGGATTCTTGCGGCAGAGCAAAAGCCACAATGGCATGATATGGCATTTCCAAGCACACCGCAGGGAATATGATGGCCTACAAACCACCATGAGCTCCTACGGTGTTTTACTGGCCTCAGAAACCACTAGGCCAGCAGAAAATATTATTTAATTGTGGGTTGTGGGGATGGGCGGGTGGAAGGGTGGGGAGGGTTTTGCAGATATAATTAAACTAAGAATTATGAGATGGGGAGATTATCCTAGATTATCCAGCTGAGCCCTAAACACAGCCCCAATGTCCTGATAAGAGGGAGATTTTACTATACACAGAAGGGAAGGAGTACGATCAGGGAGGCAGAGATTGGAGTGATGCAGCCACAAGCCACGGAGTGCCGGCAGCCACCAGGAGCTGGAAGAGGCTTGTGGCAGCCATTTGCTGTGTGTACCTGCCTCCCAGCCACATGCATCCCTACTTCTAGTGAGAGCACTCTGATTTTCCTTCAGGGAAGCATCTTTCCTGCCTCACTCTCAGTCATCATGGCTTGTGGGGCAGGTGGGCCCCATCTCTCTAATGAGTATAGTCCATCCCCTGGCCATAGGACTAGTTCAGGGATGAGCAGGTGACCCAATCCTTGGGCTCTTATTGGAATTATTGAAGAAAGGAGTAGTATTATGATAGGATGTAAGCCTGAAGCTGCCAACACCTTGCAGGAAAAACTTCCCTGAGAATGGAGTCAATGCAGAAGAAAAGGGGCTAGTGAGGAAGAGAGGGAGGAAGGCAAAGAGGGACATTACACTATACTGACACTGCAAAGCCCCTTGATCAAACCACGTCTGAAGCTGATACCTGGGAATGTTTCAGTTACACCAACCTATCATTTTCTAATTCCATTTTTGTATGAAGCCAGTTTGAGTGGGATTTCTGCAACATGCATTAGAAAAAGCCCTAATGTTCCCTTCCTAAAGGCCACGGTATAATATCTATGGCAAAAAAAAAACAAAACAAAAAAACAAAGCCTAAAGAACATAAATTGGAAACTATTCGGAGATTCAGGGCCTCTTTTCAGCCCGCACTAGTCGGTAAGCTCTTCTCCCAAAGGTATCTGCATTTCTAAACACCCCATGTATTACTTTCCTATGGCCACTTAAAAAGTTATCACAAACTCGGTAGCATAAAGCAACAGAAATATCTTCTCTCACAGTTCTGGAGGCCAGAAATCCAAGATCTGTATCACTGAACTGAAATCAAGGTGTTGGCAGGGCCATGTTCCCACTGGAGATTCTAGGGGAAAATCGGCTCCTGCATCAGCTCCTGGTGGCTGTCAGCATTCCTTGGCTTATGGCCATATCACTCCAATCTCTGCCTCCCTGATCATACTCCTCTTCTCTGTGTAGTAAAATCTCCCTCTGCCTCCTTTTTATAATGACACTTGGGACTGTATTTAGGCCCTGCTAGATAATCCAGGATAATCTTGTCTCAAAATCCTTGATTTAATTACAACTGCAAAGACCTTTTTTCAAAAGAAGATAATATTCTCAAATTCTTGGCATTAGGATGCAAACCTATCTTTGGGAAACATTACCAGCTGCCCCAAATTGGGCCAAGTCAGACCATTATGTGGATGTGGATGAGACATGTCACTATTTATACCTCCAATTGTTAGGCAAAACAACTTATGGTCCTTGACGTGACCTATGTCATCTTAAGAAGCAAGGTGCTCTCTGTGACAGCCAGTTTACCTGGGATGGGGAGGGTACTTATCACCTGAAAAGAATGTTCTTCTATAAATAAGTAGGCCCATTAAGTTGTTTACTGCTTTGGAATATATAGCTCTTAACAAGTACATGCTACTTGGCTACACGCCACCTGTGTTCCTGGAGGCTTTATACATCAAGCCCCCATTCCCTTTTCCATTCAAAGAGCTGCCATCTTGCTGTCACCCAAGACTGCTTCTGTCCATAAGCTCCCTTAAGGAACTGTTTATTTTGGAGTTTTCAGCCTTTCTCTTCGGTCTCTCAGCCCCGTCCTCTGTTGGAGGTCAGGTCCAGGACACCTTCAAGAAGTTTTCCCAGCACTGATGCCTTGCAAAGTCTGCCTGGCTGGGGCTCCACAGTATCATGGGACCAACTAAGCAAGTTGTATGGCACTGAGAGAAGAAATAACAAGAAAAATGGGCTCAGAGTAGAAGATATGCAAGAGATTAGAGTGCCGAGCACAGCTGAGCAGGGCTGGGAGCCCCAGAAGGTCTGCTCAGGGACATTTGGGGAGCTTGAGTCAGGGGCCTGTCTGCTTGGGAGTAAAAGGCAACTGGACCTCAAAGTAAGATGAGAATAATTAGAATACTTCCCCACATGCACCCCAATTTCCCCAAGTGACTGGAAGCAGGAGGTGGGGAGAGGTATTGAAGAAGAGCAGGGGAGGATGACAGGAAGCCAAGTCCAGCTGAGGCTGTTTCTTACAATTCAGCTGATTCTGACCTGTAGCTGTCGTAAAGGGAGCTCTGGCCTCTTGGAGTGTGGTCCATGCTTGAGGCATGGGAGAGAAGGAAAGGGAAGGGTCACCAGCTGGAGAAAACAGGAACTTGTTGATGCAGGTGCTCACCCCAGGAGGCAGAGGAGGTATTCCCCAAACCCCGCCACTGGTAGGGCAGAGGCTGGCCATGCCTACAAGTGTGTCAGGGTGGACCTGGATCTGCCACTACCATCCCCACAGAGGACTCAAGCAGCTGGGAGAAAGTCTCTCTGCTCTGACCACACCCCGAAGCCCATGTCTGCCACGTGGAAGTGCTATGTCAGGACACACACTAGACACAGGGCAGAAAAAGCTCTAGGGAAATATTGTGATCAAAACCGAACATCTAAGCTTCTGCTATGATCTGCAGACCTGAACTGTGAAGAAATGCAGTACACTGGGCTTTCCCAAAGCACAGAGGTTCCCAGAACACTTGCAGCACCCAAGATGATCCCATAGGTGGTAAAGGCAAATGCTCCAAGAGCCTCATTTTTAAATAGTTACATATTTATTTTAAGGCCATATAACTAGTACATAAAGCCTGTGATGTCATTGTCCTTCTGCAAGGTGGCCATCATCTGCTTGGACTGGCTACTCGTGGGCCACTGAACACTGGAGTCAGAAGGGACTATTTCTAGGTCATCAAGTTTTATACTGTAGTGGTGAAAAGGAGGACTAGAGAGCCAGACTGCATGGGTTCAAATCCAGCTCTCCTGGGCACGTTACCTGAACTCTGGACACATCGGGGATTCCCATGAAAGTGGAAATAATAAACAACAATGCCCCCTGATGCAATTAAATGAGTTAACACACAGAAAGTACTTAAAATTGGCCTGTCCTTGCTTATACTGTTGGCGAGTGACAGCTCCTTCTCCCATCCAACAGTTTACCATCCTTTATAAAATGTGATGAAATCTAGGCGGTTCCAAGCATCCAGGACATGTCAGTGGAGTCTGCTATGCCTAACTTTCATCCAAACTCCCTTCATGCCACCATGCAGGTAAAAGCCCCACCTCTCTGAGCTTACCTCTGTCTCGCCTTCCTTCATCCCCGATGGCTCTGGGCATCAGACAAAAAAAAAGGCCAGCAGGAAGACTGGCCAAACACCTCCCTGGAGACCTGCAAAGAACAAGCAGGCCACTGCCCCACCAGCCTCAAGCCAGGGATGTCTGCCTATGTGACCCTCTGACCATGACAGCTCTTTGAGACACTCTGCATGCCCTGCCCTACCCAGGTCCCCAGTGGCTAGGATCAGAGATAAGAAACCACCTCCTGAAGTCTGAAGAGAGACCCATGTTAGTAGACATTGATTCTGTAACTGAGTCGGATACCTTGGAGGGAAGTTGATAACCAACATTCCTTAATCTTGACAACAACCCCTGACGTGTGGTCTCATTACATTTGTAAAGAGGCCAGCAGTGGTGTCTCTGACTGGTGCCAAACCAATGGTCTTTACCTCAGTCCTTCTGCAGGAACTAGTCTGGGGCTGAGATCTGTCCTTCAGAGATTTAGCACCAGTCATAGCTGAGACAAAGCTGCACATAAAAACATCCACCTGTGCCTCCCTAACCTCTTAATCTGTTTTGTGAGACGCTCAGTGAGATCCCAGAAGCGCCCCTAAGAGGTGGCTGCTCCCCATCTGCTCTTGAGGCTAACTCTTCCCAGAAGCAGCATCAGCCCCCTCACATCTCTTCCCTCTGTCTGACACTAGGAGACCTTTTGCTCAAACGGCCAACGGAGTCCTGGGTCTCTTCTGAGCTGAAGGCAGAGACTGGCTATGTCAGGTTTGCAGGACCACCCCTGGAAACTAGGAGGACTCCCAGGACACAGCAGGTAGTCCTGCTCAAGGCCATGATTTACTACAGCAAAAGGAAACAAAGCAAAATCAACAGAGGGAAAAGTTGTCTAGGC
>NW_011896225.1:3677-5934 GCF_000151845.1 Pteropus vampyrus | reverse complement strand
AGAGCAAAGCCCTTGTCATTGTGCCTCAGTTTCCCTCCGAACACTGAGAGCTGGGGTTCTTCTACTGCATTCCCCTGAGAACTAAGGCCTTTTGTATGTTTTTGTCTCTGGTCAGAGTAAAGCCCTCATGGACAAGAAGGTGTGTGAGCCCTGGACTCTCTGGCTTTCTACCACCAGAGAAAACTGCCTTGCAACCTCACCACACCTCCTGCCTGTGCTGGGAGGGCCCAGGTCTGGGAAGCCCGGGACAAGCATCTTGGCCCCAGGGCCCCTTTCCCCCTCCTCTGGAGCCCTGCTTGGAGCCTGAAATTTTCCACACTGAGCCTTTGGCTGCAGACACTGGAACTTTTGCAATTTCCTGACTCGAAAACTGCTCCCCCACCCTACACCCTCTACCACGTCCCACAGGTCTTGCGAGGTGGTCAGCTCAGCAGTGGGCTCGGGGTCCAGACTGTTGGGAACACAAGCCTAGGTCTTCAACCATGACATTGAAAAGTACACTCTGGCTGGAAGTGCCCATGCCACTGTCTGCAGTCATCTGCCTTTCTCACCAAGGGCCTCGCAGGAGAATGACTGGCTTGACAGCCCAGGAGAGTGAGGATCAGTGGGACAAGAAGGAAATCAGACTCCAGGTAAATGGGATTGAATGATGGGAATAGAATTTCTGTGCCTAACTCCAACTATACAGAACAGATTCTACTCTGAAGTTTGGGGCCAGTGCTACCCTTCAAGACCAGTTGGAGGAATGCATAAGAATGTCTGGGCCCAGGAAGGGGACACACGTAGCCTTGCAAAGCATTGCGTTCAGAGCCCATGACCAGGCAAGCACTTGGGAAAAGCTGGAAGCCAGAAGCCTAACCCTGTTCTCAGCAGGTTTATATTGCTGAAGCTGTCACAGGAGGCCCCTGCCTGCTTCAGCATGCTGCTCGTGGCCAAGGGAGAGCTGCTCCCTGTAGGAGCCGCAGGTAAGATCTGAGAAGGAGCAGTCCTTATGCAATTTGCCCCACAGGCCTGGGCTCTGTCCTTTTTCTGCTCCCACGGTTCTCCGGAGTGTTTCCTGTATCATCTGAAGGCTGGCAGCCCAGAGCCAGAGCCAGGCCGAGGCTTGCAGCAGACCTCGTGTCACACCCGCTGTGCTCCGGGGCACCAGTCTTTGGTCACTTTATGAACTTCTATTCTCTACTACTCTGAAAGACAGGCCAAATAAACACCAGGCCGAATATGCCTGAGGCCTTCCTCACCCCAGGTCCCCCACACCACCTCATCCAAGATCCACACACCATCCGGGATTGCGCGTGCAGAAGAATTTTAATAAAAACAAGCAATTCACAAGGTCTGGCGGGGCAGGCAGCCTGGCCGTGTAGACTTGGTGCTATTCCTGGCCTGGAGGGCCAGGAGGCTCTCCTAGGAATAAGCGTTCCCAAGACAAATATGGAGCAACAAGCAGGCTTTGTCTTTTCTCTTTGATGATGGAGTGTCCAGGCTGGGACTTGGCCACACAGGAGGACAGGGGAGGGCCTAAGAGGGAAGGACCCAAGCTGGGGGGCCCCGGCCCTTTGAGAAGCTCCCTGAGGGTGGGCATTTAGGGTAGGTGTGTGTGAGCTTATTAGGAAGACATTTTTTTGGCTTTGCCACCTGTCTGGCCTCCTGTTGTCACTTCGCCGAACACCCTCTCACATGGTTCAATCAGGCGCCTGTCCCCAACATGAAAATCAGTCACTAAAGGCCCCCAAGCCATGGCACAGATGCGGTGAAAACAAAAATCAAAAACAAAACTGAAAACTTTTAATTCCTTGGATCTGTGGAAATGGATCTTTTCCAAAAAGGAATTTAATTAAAGACAGAAAAGGACCAACATAAACCAAGAAATCACACACACATGTGAAAAGTGCCCTGTCGGCCCTGGTGTCCCAGCCTAAGAGCAAGGAAGTCTGGGCACAGGGTTCCCAGCCCCCAGAAGCTGGGCCTGTGAGGCCGACCTTGTCTGCAGCAGTTTCAGAGGCCCTGGGGACTCTCAGACCTTCTTAGGGTGTGAACTGGGCAGGCTGGTGGGCCCCAGTGGGGTAGCTCGGGTCTTCCCAATAACCATCTAAACCCAATGGTCAGGACCTGGAGCTCCCTCTTTGGGACACAGCCTCTCACCACTCATTTTCAGGCAATGAAGGTTGATGCTCCCTGGTACTAAACAAAGCCTACTCTGGAGAAGTAGTTAGCCTTTCTCTTAGATGGATCTTTCCCGCTTTTCTCTTCTTTCTTT
>NW_011896225.1:0-752 GCF_000151845.1 Pteropus vampyrus | reverse complement strand
TCCAAGCCTTTGCCTGCTCCCTCCCTTCACTACCATGCCAACTATCCTTAACCCATTGGTGCCCCTTCTCCTCTGGCTTTCTTGGCCAAACGCTATGGTCTGAGTTCCTAAGGTTAAAGCACGGCCAGAGAGAGCAATTTTGATCTCTCTCTTAAAGAAGGTAGAGTAGGAGGGGGAAAGGGAGGATAGCGGAGAGGAGGAGAGAGACGGGGAGGGGAAGGGAGGGGGAGGGGAGAGAAGGGAGAGGGTGAGAAGAAAGAAGAAAAGAGGAGGAGGCCACAGGGCTGTGGCTCTCTAATTTGGGCAAGACGGCTTAAACTCTACATATGGCATTCACTCCAGGACCCCTTAAGGATCACCTGCCTGATTCTTTGATCCAGCGGTCCCTTGATTTTATCTTCATCAGTACTTCCAGCTCGAGCTTCTCTGCTGCCTCTACTTTTTCTCTTAGGGTCCCCAATGGGCTCCTCCCAGCCACTCTTCAGGCACTAAGACCCCCACTCGCAGGGACAAATTCACTTTGCATCCATTATCTTAATACCTCAGATGAAACAGGGAAATTGGAGATCCCACTTCTCAAACAAGCTGCTTGCAGCTCTTCATCATCCCTCCTGCCAATGACGTGGAGTCTGGAGAAACTCCTCTGTCACCCACGAATCCATGATCTCTTGACTTTTACTGGAGTGCAGGGAATAGAAGTATCATCTCTTGGCTTTGAAGACCGAATACTCTGACTCTCAAGTTTTCTCTCA
>NW_011896224.1:4023-6519 GCF_000151845.1 Pteropus vampyrus | reverse complement strand
GGGTCCCTGTCCTGCCCCCCACCCCCAGGGTTCTTCTTCTAGGACAGCTTGTGTTTGGGGCAACTACGGCTAGCCCACCTAACCTATCCTGTTCCTAACCACGGTGGCCGGTTAACAGAACTTCTTTTCTGGCAATAAAATAAAAACCTTCCTCAGACAGGCTCGGGAACAGCACAGTGTTAGCTGCTGGTCATCTCAGCTTCCATTTCTCTCCACATCCTCTGGAGCCCCCTCCCACACTTTGGAAAGTACTTATTAAGTGCTTACTACGAAAGCCTTGCAACGTACTAAATTCTAACTCTGCCTTCTAATTTCCATTATACTTTTAGCTATCAAAGTTAAATGTGGAATTAACGGCAACATGTAAGATTAAACAAGTGGTAAAGGTAGCATTTCTAGTTAGTAGGGTAAGGCTGAATCATTCAACAAAGAATCTTGAGGATAAGTGGCTAAGTATTTGGGATAAAAGCTAGAGTCTTTTCGTCTTTTCTCATCTAAAAATAAATCCCAAGGCTGAGTATTTCCCTCCTATGATCAGGAATAAGACAAAGCTGTCTTCTCTCACCACTTCTAGTCAATCCTGTATTAGAGGTTCTAGTAAGTACGTTAAGACAAGAAAAAGAAATAAAAGGTTTAGAAAAGAACAAGTAAAGGCATCTCTATTTGTAGAATGACATGATTATTACATATGCAGGATATCCTCGGAAATATATAAAAAAGCTACGAGTACCATTAAGTGAATTTAGCAAATTTGCAGAGCACAGGGTCAATATATAAAACATATCTATATACTAGCAACAAACATACAAAACAGGAAATTAAAGCATACTACTATTTCACTAGCATTAAAATACACAGAAGACTTAAGGGATAAATTTAACAAGACATGCGAGACCTCTACATTGACTCTGTAAGACTTTGCTGAAATTAAAGAACTAAATAAATGGAGATATATATTTATGGATTAGAAGGCTCAATTTATCAAGATGTCAAATTTTCCCAATTTAATCTATAGATTCAATGCAATGCCAATCAAAATCATTTGGGGGGAGAAATTCACAAATTTACTACAAAATTTATAAGAAATTACAAAGGACCTAGAAAGGTCAAAACAATGCTGAAAAAGAACAAAATTAAAGGAATTACATTGCATGGTTTCACAACTTCCTGTGAAGTTACAGGAATTAAAATGGTGGGGTATTGGTGGACAGATAGATCAATGGAACGAAATGGAGACCAAGCCTAGACCTACAGTTACGCAGCCAACTGGTTTTAACACAGAAGCCAGTCTCTTCAACAAATGGTGCTGGAACAAAAGGATATCCACATGGAAAAAAACAACAAAACACGACTCCGCACACTTAATACGAATTCAAGACAAATCACAAACCTAAATATAAAAGCTAATACTACAAAACTTCCGGAGAAAATGAGGAGTATATCTTCATGACTTTATAGCAGGCAAATAGATTTCTTAAGAGACAGAAAGCACTAACCAAAAAGGGGGGGAAAATCAACAAACAGGACTTCAAAGTGAAAAACTACTGCTCTTCAAAAAATGTCAATAATTTTATAAAAAAGAAGATAATTCACATTATTTATATCTAATAACTTGTAGCTAGAATAGTCTACAAACTCTTACAACTCAATAATAAAAAGACAAGTGCAATTTAAAACCATGGCAAAATATCACTACACACCTATTAGCATGGCTATTATTAAAAAGTGGCCACACCAAGTGAGGGCAAGGAAGTGCGGGGACCAAAACTCCCGCATCCTCCTGGTGGGGATGTAAAATGGTGCAACAAGTCCGGAAAACAGTCTGGCAGGTTCTATAAAAAGCTGAACACACATCTACCCAATGATCTGCCACTCCATTCCTGGGTATTCACCCAAGAGAAATGAGAGCACGTGTATACAGAGACCCGTACACAAACATCAATACAACAGCTGTATTTGTATGTAACAGCCCCAAACCAGCAACGACCTGAAGTCACCAATACAGAAGAATGGATAAACGAACTGACACACTCAGAGGACTGCTCCTGGGTATAGAAAAGAACTTGACTGATGACACACGAGACAACCCAGGTGAGTCTCACAGGCATGCTGAGTGAAAGCAACTTACCGGGAAAACATACACTATTTGTTTTTTCCTAAAATTCTAAATCACACAAAATGTGTCCATGGGTTTAGAAATCAGAACAGTGGTTACCTGGGTGGTGGGAAAGCACTTAAGGGAACTTTCTGGGGTGTGTACATCAGATGTGTGTATGCATTTGTCAAAACTCACTGAACTGTTACTTAAAGTTTGTGCATATACCTGTATGCACATTATTTTTAAAATTCCAGATAAAAGATTTTAAGATACCAAAAACAGATACCGTCAATGAGGAGACGTAAAACTATAAGAACATTTAGTCAAAGATGAAGCTTCAATGTGACAAAACATACAAGAAATTAATCTGAAAGAAAAAGGTCAAACAAGGAAAAATA
>NW_011896224.1:0-1593 GCF_000151845.1 Pteropus vampyrus | reverse complement strand
TATGTTTCAGATCTCTCGGTTTCCAGCAGATCAGAAGCAGCTGGAGACAAACACACTGACAGTTAAAAGAACAGGCAGATAGAGAAAACGGTTTAGCACTGGCACAAATAGCTTTGTTCCCATCAACAGCCTACAGTCACAAGAACAGGTTAAACTGGGTCATCTAAGAAGGCAGAGAAATGAGAATGCAGTCTTGGAAGACCTCTTTCAAAAAGTGATTAAAAAAAACCTGACTATTTAAAATTTAAAGGCATTCCCAGCAAGTTAAGTTTGTGAATACTGCCAAACTGACTCATCTGAGAGGGAAAAGACCCAGAAGAGTCAGAGGACCGACACACCCTGACTTCAAGATTGACTATGAAGTTACAGTAATGGAGACTGTGGTAATGGAAATATACAAACTGATATACAGACCAGAAGAGAGCCCAGAAACACACCCCCACGAATATAGTCAATATAGTCAACTGACGTTTCAAAGGAGCAACGGCAACATGGTGGAGAACAGACAACTTTTCAACAGGTGGCGCTGGAACAAATGATCACCTGCAGGCAAAAAAAATTAATCTAGACAAAGAGTCTGTACCTGTCACAAAAATTAACTCAAAATGGATCACAGACTTAAACGTAAAACCCCAAAGTATAAAACTCCTAGAAGATAATGCAGGAGAAAATCTAGATGAGCTTGGCTACGATGATGACTTTTCAGACACAACACCAGACAAAATCCATGGAAAAAATCGATAAGCTGGACTTCACTGAAACTGAAAACATCCGCACCGTGAAAGACAATGTCAAGGGAAAGAAAGACAAGGCACGACTGGGGAGAATATATCTGCAAAAAACATATTTGATAAAGGATTCCAAAATATACAAAGAACCCTTAAAAGTCAATAAAACCTGATTAAAAAATGGGAAAAATATCTGAACAGTCACTTCGCCAAAGAAGATATACAGATGGCAAAAAACCTGGAAGGATGCTCCACATATGGCATTAGGGAACTGCAAATGAAAACAAGATACCACTGTGCACCTGTCAGAAAGGCCAGCATCGAATGCTGGCAAGAGGCGGAGCACAGAACTCACTCACTGCTGGTGGGAATGCCAACTGGTACAGCTACTTTGGAAGACAGTGTGGCAGTTTCTTACAAAACTAAACATACTCTTACCAAAAGATCCAGCAATTGTGCTCCTTGGTATTTACCCAAACAAGTGGAAAACTTGGATGTTTGTATTAGCTTCTTCATAATTGCCCAAACTCGAAAGCCACCAAAAAGTTTCTTAGCAGGTAGGTGAATGGATAAACAAACCACGGGACATCCAGACAATGAAGTATTACGTGGCACTGAAGAGGATTAAGTTATCAAACTACGAAAAGATATGCGAGAACTTTATATGCATATTACCAAGTGGAATAAGACAATCTGGAAAGACTAAATAATGTGTGATTCTAACTATATGACATTCTGAAAGGTGAAACTGTGGAGTCAGTAAAGATCAGTGGTGGCCAGGGGTTCGAGGAGGAGGACGGATGAACAGGTGGAACACGGAAGAATTTTAGGGCAGTGAAAATATTTTATAATGGTGGACACATGT
>NW_011896223.1:5148-6909 GCF_000151845.1 Pteropus vampyrus | reverse complement strand
CTATCATTGGGATGTAGGATAGCTCGCTCAGGACTTAATGTAATTCATACATGAGAGATGTTGAAACGAGTCCTGTCAGTGAGCTCACCTGTCCCCGTCATCCAAAACAGGGGTCACAGACACTTAGCTCCCCCCCACCCCAAATGTAGCGCTCTCACAAAATACGGCGGAATCCAGCAAAATACTCTGACCTGGTCTGTTGCTTTCATTCAGTTTCAGAAAGCAGAGATGCAGTTCAAAGCCTTGGGATAGTTTTGCGTCTATTTGTTCTCGGGTCAACTCTATCTGATCCGAGATGATATGTGGCACTTTGCCACTTATTAGCCTCGAAACTCTGGGCAAATCACTCCCCAGTTTCTCGGATTCCACAGGAGTAAATGGGGACCTTTTTATTCTCTTATGGAGTTAAGAGGATTACATGAGTTAACATTCGTAAAGTACTGGGCGGGATGACTGGTACGCGACACAGGCTGTCTATGTGTTTCATGTTATTATCTCATCTGAGGCTGAGCTGTAAGCTCAGGTCCACACCTCACATCTCATCCAATGCAATTCCAGGTCATGACTTTACCACAAAACTGAGAGTTAAAGCGATGGAATCCGATGGACGTAAATGAGGATAATATACCTTAAGATGTGAACTTTTAAAGCTTTAGCCATTTTATAGTTATCTAGGAGAGAGATAATGGGGTGAAGAGAGGGAAAGAGGAGGAAAGGAGGGGGAGGAAGTGGGGGAGAGAGAGAGAGAGAGAGAGCGAGCGAGCACACGAGCGAGAGAAGCTGTTTTTCAGATTTGTTTGAATTTTCAAAAGCAATTCCTGAGACAAGGGTTTGAGAGAAGTCATTCATTTGGAAAGTGATCCTGGACACACTGAGGGTGGGCAGTGGTACCAGGTGGAGCGGAAAGCCCATGCAGGTGCCGTGCTGATGGACAGCCCCTAGCTGTGGGCTACAGGGCGTCAGTCCTCTCGGGGCCTGTGGGAGACAGTTTAGAAGATGCTTCAGTGTCACCCTTCCTTGTTACAAGTGGCTGACAGCTGTTCCCAGAGCTTTGGCCCCTGGCACTTCAGGGATGCCTAGTCCAGGGAGAGAGAAAGGGCACAGGTGGGGAGTTACCTGTCTTACTCTAGGACGTCATCAGGAGGTATGGAAGGCACAGGGTGACGCCTGTTGAAGAGGTGTTGTCTTCACACTGACAACATGCCACAGCATGAGCATAGGCCTAATAGAATCTGCTACAGATTTTGTTGCGTATTGATATGTATTTAGGCCATTTATAAAGGAAGGAAAGTTGTTCGCAGTCTTGGGTCATCTCTCTGCTATTTCTGGTCTGACCGCGACTAACTGCCGAGAAGCCCTACCCTCGCGAGTCTCCGGAGTCTCCTCTGCGGTCCGCCAGTTCTCCTAGCCGTGTCCCAGTTTGTCCTGCAGCCAGCAGTGGGAACACACGGTGCCCACCCGCTTTCCCTCCGCCCGAGGCCAACTCACTCTCCTGCCCGCTCTTCCTCTTCCATGTCACTATCCTGTGTCTGTTCAAACACCCAGGAGTTCAATCACTTCAGTCGATTCGTCACTAACGGGTTCCACCCGATAACTTTATTGTCACACTGTGGCGAAAACGGCTACAAATGAGATTCCCTCAAAAGGCCGAAAGGGGACTATTTTCAAATTCCAGTAAGGAATCAAAATAATAGAAATATTAGCCATCCATCAAGAAATGGATATCATTAGAAGCCCTTGGGTTAATTTCTGCCACCGAAC
>NW_011896223.1:0-3458 GCF_000151845.1 Pteropus vampyrus | reverse complement strand
TGGCATACTGGAGCACTCCGAATTTCTCACGTCTGTTCCCCAGTTTTAGTTCATTAAAAATGTAACATCCAGGCAAGCATACTTCCTGGGCACTAATCGTGCTGTTAGGGAAAAGTGACTAGATCTGCTTTAAGTCTGAATTACTGGAATTAAAGAATTCATTAAAATCTCTGCATAAGCCCTACTGGGAGAAAAAAACACATTCTCTTCGCAGTTAGCGCTCTTCAGATCACTCAGTGGAGAGGTAAAGGATGTGACCTATTTTATGATTTCTGTTGTAAACATCACCCTTGAGTGAAATAAATAGATTTTTTAGCCCTCCCCCCCTTTTTTTTTCTAACTGTATCTCTATGTGTCCTTCTCTTCTCGGAGACCCCGATAAGCCGTGATTTACTTCCTTTGTGGTCAGTCTGCAGGTACTTCCTGTGCCAAGCTGTGCAAGCCATAGCTTCATTTATTTAACAGACACATGCGCCTGCTCTACGCTAGCCTCGGTGCCGGAAATGGAAGGTGCCTGGATGTCACTGTCTTGTCATCCAGAGAGATAAACTACAAAGATGGGAGTATAAATACTCCGGGGAGGAACCTGAAGAAGTTCTCAGCTTGAGCGTTTGAGCACGTAGGACTGCGATGAACAGAGACTGGGGACGTCGGGCTGGAGTACGCTTTGGCAGTTTGGGACATGTCGGAATACCTTAAGAGACAGCCAGGCGAATGTGTCTAGCAGGCAGTTGCGTACTTGTGTCTGGAGTTTGAGGTCATGTTGAAGACAGAGGTAAAATCCTCCACTGTGTGTTATCCAGTTAGCAGCTGAGAAGATGTCCTTTGTTCGCCATTTTTAGATGCAGGAAAGATGAGCAATGTGGAGGCGGGGAGGGATTGAGCATGTGCTCGGCCGCTAACTTATATAAGATCTCATTGTAACGTCCCCATGGGCTTATGGCATGCGCGTTGTAACCTTTATTCAACAGAAGGGACCTGACGTTCAGGGGATGAAGGGGCCCGCTGCTGCCAGGGCTCACCCTTTGGTCTGGTGTACCCCCAAAGCAGGGACCCCGACGTCTTCCATGCAGCTGTTTGATGCCTGATGTTCTGTGTAACGTTTTCATCTTTGGTTGTACTGCGTATATCTTAGAAGTAGGTGACTTTCGAGCCCCTTGTCTTGTACATAAAAAGGCCTCCAATGCTTGCTAAATGGGTAAACGAAGAGAAAAATTAGTGGTAAAAAGATCGAGTGTCACATTAAATCTGCACGTCTAATCATGGAAACGTATGAAGTGAGGATTTAACCAGATCGCGCTCCCCCTCCCCCCACCAAAAGCCTCCTGGGGACCCAAATTAATATAAGAACAGGGCACGAACTCTGTAAAATGGCCGCCTGTACTCGCCCCGTCTGGCCCAAGATGTCCTTCCAGATTGTTTCCTGCCGTTCCTGTTTATTCACTGTGATTCAGTATTTGGGCATTCCCGCCGTTGCCCTTCCCGAGTGGTTGTGTTCATCCTCTTTTTCTGGAATATTCTCCTGTAATCGCTGAAGATCTCATTCCCATCCATCCTACCTTCCACGTCCACTATGTGACTTTTCGGCTCTGAAGACTTTCCAAACTGCAACAGACTTCAGCAAAAGGAAGTCACGTCCCTCTGTCTGAAACATCTGCGGGAAAGGGCAGAGGTCAGTCGTGCTCCCTCTGTTGTTACTCGGGTTCGGCAGAGGGTGCTGTGGGCGTGGCTGAGGACGGAGATGGAGACGCGGCGCCGGACACGGAGAGAGGGACGCAAAGCCACGCGTGTCCATCACACGTTAAATGCTCTCGGTTATTCTCAGGCGGTGGCTTGAGAGACGTGGGGGGCTTAGCAGATGCCCCCGAGCACCCGTTTTTCTGCGGGAGAGGATCAGTAAAATGCTTTGGAATATGAAAAACGATGGCATGCTTAGAGGGACGACGAGGATTTGCTCCGGCATAATGGACACCTGCGTGTGTGCGCGCGTGTGAGGTGGGGCCCGAATCCCGGGATGAACAGTGAAAAGAAATGAGAGCGAATACGTATTACTGTTTAAATCTCCCCAGCTTTGGGTAAGGTGTTTAGATTCTGAAGCGACAAATGAATGAAAGGATTTCGTTGACCTGGGACATATCTTCGACCTCATTGGGAAGGCGGCATTTCATCACAGGGGGCCTGAGCAGAGCGCGTGCAGGCACACGCACGCAGGTGTTTTATTTGAGAAAGTAATTCCAGAACGAACGTAGGTGGCCTGGGGAAAATGAGAGGAAATTTCAGACAGACCAAGGCAAAGGCGGATGACTCAGGTGGTTATTTTTTAAGGCGACCGTCGCTGCATTTCACTGGGTCTCTGTAAGAAACGCCTTAGAATGCCGCTCAGAAAGGTCTAGGTGAGGTGAGGCAGGGGAGGCTTTTCCCCGTTGAGTCCCGTGCCCCATGTGGTGACACCCCAGCGGGGACCCCCCTCCCATTTTCTCATGCCGCTCCCTCTTGCAGCACAGGCCACAGGTATGTCTGACACGATCATGGGGCTGCACTTCCGTGCACTTGACCGGGTCACGAACATGGAGAGACCACACACGACCGCCCCTATACCCCTTCACGTGCCACAAGTAACCCTATAATCTCATTTAGACTCTAATCCCCCACAGAAGAGTCTGGCAAAGTGCCTCCTGGCTCCTCAAGGTAGTTCCTTTCAAGAGGAAAAACATTTTCACACATTAAAATAGGAAATGCAAATGAGTCGTTCTCTCCCTGGTGACCAGACTGTTTATCCCATAAACATTTTCCCCCCAGAAGCCAGGGAAAATTTTGAGTCCTTGCTCTGAGTTAGCCAACTCGTCTACATCTTACTGCGTGAAGTCTGAGCAGCTCCGACTCTGGGCTAATGGGCTAATGGGACTGTAGGCATCTGTTTCGAGGATGGATTCATTTGATGCTAATTGCACAAAGAGTGGCCGAGGTAATTCCCACCTCTTCTGTTTGTATATCCCTGGGCCCTGGATGTTCATAGCTAAAAAAAAAAAAAAAAAAAAAATCTGTCTATCTCCTTAGTTACAGAGGAAGCTGTAAAGGACTCTCAGAGCTGGACCATGCCAATGCCAGGGAGAGAAAATCTGTAGGTGGATTTTAAACAGGATGTCAGCTTTCAAAATGAGAGTGTCACTCTCAGAGCAGGAGAAGATGGATGAGGACACTGGCCACGTACCCCAGGGTATGCAGCTACTTCAGGGAGCCCCAGGTGGAGAGTTTGGCCAATAACAGGCCAGGCAGGAAAAGCCAGTGGTAGGTAGGAGTTAAACCAGAACAAGATGCTGAAATGCAGGAGGTTTCAGAAAAGGAAGGGAAAAGTGGCTTGGGTAGCATTCATTCATTCATTCATTCAGGATAGCCTCTATATAGCTTGTTCCTTACCAGGTATAATAATCTACACCCTGGAGATAAATATCAAAGCA
>NW_011896222.1:977-1890 GCF_000151845.1 Pteropus vampyrus | reverse complement strand
CTGTCCGTCCCCAGGGATGTCGCTAGCGGCCCTCTGCTTTTCCACTTGACTATTTGTTCCAAAATGGTCGTGATATCTCAGCATTAAATCTCTGCCTGTCCCTTAAACTGTGTGGTTAGAGGCCAGAACTGATTATTCCCAGAGCTGCCTATTGGATCATGGGGAGAAAGAAGCAAGGACAGGTGGCGTGTTTCCTTGACTTCAACATACTTGCCCTGGGCCACTGTAATACACAGTTGTCTCCCTTCCGTTATCTTGGGCCTGAACCAGGCATTGCACACTTTCCCAGGTTGAAGCTAGAGGTGTGAGACAGAGCCTGGCTCCAAACAAAGTTATTCATTATGGTAGTTTCAAGTGGGACTCTATGTGTGTGTGGTGTGTGTGTGGTGTGTGTGTGGTGTGTGTGTGTGTGTGTCGTCCATCTCTCTGTATTCTCCAGTGCGCGTTATATTTGGGTAGCAGCCCCTCTTGCACAGTCTTTGTTGGCGTATGAAGCTGTGAAGCTGTGAATGCTTTGTCCCAGCAGCAGCAGGGAGGGAGGGTGCTCCCATGGCTGTGAACCACGTTCACAGACTCAGACATTCTGCTCAGCTGTGTGCAGTTGGACCACAGTGGGTTATCGCTGCTGGAACTGAGTGCTCCACTCTAATTCCGCCGAGTGCAAAGAATATGACCTGGATGAGAATGCAGTGATGCTGGAGAGGCTGGAAGACCCGGTGGGCTTGAAGGGGAGTGTGAGGGGAAGAGAACTATGAAAACCAGCAGACAATGGTCTACCACTGCATTTCCAAGAAGGCATATTCTAAAACTTCAAGATAAAAGGATATTTATTTAAAAGAAAGAAAGAAAGAAAGAAAGAAAGAAAGAAAGAAAGAAAGAAAGAAAGAAAGAAAGAGAGAGAGAGAGAGAGAGA
>NW_011896222.1:0-356 GCF_000151845.1 Pteropus vampyrus | reverse complement strand
AAGAAAGAAAGAAAGAAAGAAAGAAAGAAAGAAAGAAAGAAAGAAAGAAAGAAAGAAAGAAAGAAAGAAAGAAAAAGAAAGAAAGAAAGAAAAAAGAAAAAAAATGCCATTAAGAGTTCTGAAACTCATATTAACAGCCTACATCAGAGGGCTGCAAAAACCAGTGTTAAGGAGATGGAGAGAGAAAGCTGTTCACACACAGGCAAAGTAAGAAACTTCAAGAACAAGACAAAGGAGAACAAGACTTGGGGCAAACACTGTGTAAAGAAAAAGTCCAAGAGTGTGGGTAAAGGGAGAGGCAGGACAAGGCTGTTACTGGGAGGGCCGACCTCAGGCAATGTGGTGCACCCAGCAAT
>NW_011896221.1:9028-10494 GCF_000151845.1 Pteropus vampyrus | reverse complement strand
GATGTTAAGAGCATTTGTGGTGGACATGGGAAATTTTCTTCCCCTAGCACCTTGGCTAAGCTCTCTTCCTCCAGCCACAGGGTCACTGTCAGCATCTTTAAATTAGCACAATGTGACACTAACTTGGACACAGACTCTTTCAAGTGTGTGCATTTGAAATCTAAGTCTATTCCCATTTCTTGGCATTGTTGGATTTGATGACATCATTCATTTTCCTGTGGCTGAAAGTAAAAAAAAATTAGGTGTTTCCAGCCACAAGTATCAGAGGAGCAGAGGTTGTTCGGTTACAGGGAGAGACACAGCCTGAAGCCATGTGTAGAAATGAGGACGAGCAAGAGACCTGATTGTATCTGAGTATCTGGTTCCATGTATTCCTGACATCCTAAAGTTTTTATTTTGTTTCTGAAAAACACCACATTATCTTTAAAAAAAAATTGATTTTTTTCCTGAGTTTATTTGATTCAGATCATATTTCTATCACTTGCAACCAAAATAGTATGAATTGATATGCAGTTATATCTGGGTAGTGAGATTATGTGTGACTTTGATTTCCTCATTGTACTTTTCTTTATTTTCCAAAATTGTATAATAAATTTGTTTAAATAGACAAAATAATTTATGTGTCTATAAAGTGAGCAACAAAAGAAAAATTCTGTATATTGATCATTTTGCAATTTGTTCAGCTGTCAAAAATGTAAACTGTGTCTGAAAGTTAGACACTGCACTATTTTGTTTGAAACCTGCATGACTTGTAATGTCCACATTACCACCTTTTGTGACATTTGCTGTTCCCCACAAGTTTCCCAAGTCAGTTGCCTTTGGCTAGCTCTCACTAAAGAGAGCTATGAAATGCAATTGCATCTGTAATGCTATCTTATATGTTGTCAGGAAAAGAAGTCGTTGGATGCTTTACATAGAAGGAAGATTCTCCCTATTTCTCCACCTCCTCCTCCTTAAACTTTCCTCCTCCTTTCCGTCCTTCTCTTAACTCCATGTACTGTGTTTGGTCTCAAGGAATCCCATATTTTTTTTTTAATATATTCATTTATTTACAGTATAAATTGCAAATAATCTGCCAAAAATAACCTCATTAGAAGGTACTAATTTGCACTGTAAAAACATATTGGTATTTGATAACTTTTTATACCAGTAAATAAACTGTGGCACCCAAAAAAGAATTAAAATATTTTAAAACAAGATTAATATTTCATTCATAACGGGGACCAAATTCTCTAATATCTACGAAGATATAATATGAAATTAATTAACCCTCATGTTTAAGTGAATGCTGAAATAAGGTGAACATTAACTTTAACGTTGGGTAAAATTCCTCTCATACTCTGAGCAAGTGTAGTTCTTATTGTCATTTCTGCTATCTTAACATCAATATCCTTATTTGAACACAATATCAAATAAAATAATTAAGGGTTTTTAACTGGACTTGATTTGTATATTTAGAGGCATTT
>NW_011896221.1:0-1948 GCF_000151845.1 Pteropus vampyrus | reverse complement strand
CTTCTCTTTCATTTAAAATAATATGTTCCTTGTATACAACAATGTTAATCCTCTTTCAGCTGTTGTGATCTTAGTTGAATTGTTCAGATTTCTTCCTTTTCCATTCAAGTTTTCCTAAGCTTTCTAAAATCCTAAAGAGTTTTCCTAATAATTAAAAAAAGGCTAGTGAGAAGTTTATAAACTACTATTATTTCCTGATTAAGAGGAAGGTGTACTTATGTGTCTATATGAAGATATATGTAGTCATGAATATTTTTTTCTGAAACTTTCTCCTCTAAATTTTGTACAAGTTGGAAAATGATTATTTCAGGAACACCAGCACAATTCTTGAAAACCCACCACTAGCCATAGTACTTCTGCATTTTCTGCTTTACCCTCCACAATTGATGTGGGATTACAAAAAAACATGTCATGCTGTTAGAAAAATGTGATATTGATGCAAAAATAACAAATATGTGTGAATGCTTACCATCAAATGATTGATTCAGAAACAGCCAATTGTAATAGAAGAAAAAGGCATAACACATAGAGGAAGAGATACACAAAAACAGAATGTAAACAAAGAAATAGAAACACCTTGCTCTGTCATTTAGTCTAAAGGCTAGCCTTAACTTGCCTGTTTTATTTCTAAAGAAACAACAACTTAACAATTTTTAAGTTTTAAGTTTATAACTTAAAAAATATATTTCCTGTAAAATTCTATTATTTGAAGCATACTGTTTGTTTTCTTTGTTTATTTTTTATTAAAAAAAGATGACTTTATTAGTAAAAATGTGTGCCAAATCCAATACAAGGGCAGAAGATAATGTCGTTCAAGGTTTTGCTCAATTTTACTAAATTTAGCGACAAAAACATGAGTATCATCTACTTTATTCTTTTAAAGAAGAAAATTAATTAGAACATTTCTTAAAGCAAACCTGAATCTGTAGCAACGTTACACTTTTTCAATGTGATCCTGCTGATCTGATTAAGAAATGAAGTTACACAGGTTCATTATGTAGTTCGCTTTGAAAGGAAAAAGCAACAGACTTGACCAAAACATGTCTCCTCATGACTTCAATGTCAGTCAAGACCACTTTCAGGATGCTAACAGAAAACATGAATCATAATTGTTATTTCCCAGAATTGTTAGAATATCTAATAATGAGTATCAGATGTTCTTTCCATTTTCTTCCTAGTCTAACTCTGTTTGTAAGATTCAATAAAAGAATCAGTAATTTTGACTACAAACATATCTGGTTTTCCTGCAACCACCTACCTAAGTTACTTCTGTGTATAATTTATACGGTGTGTAGAAGCACTGAGTGTTCTCTCCCTAATGGTACACATGCAAAATATTTAAAAGTATGATTAACATACTATCTTCA
The DNA here is from genome assembly GCF_000151845.1 of Pteropus vampyrus. NCBI lineage: Eukaryota > Metazoa > Chordata > Mammalia > Chiroptera > Pteropodidae > Pteropus > Pteropus vampyrus. Next base: position 581 of record NW_011896221.1, on the reverse strand, counting down.
TTATACCATGAAATAACTACAATACACTGAATTGTTGCCAAATAAAGATATCTTTCCAATAAAGAGAACTTCAGATTATATTGGCAAAGTTTGCTAAGAAAACATTAATCACATTTATTTATTCAACTTTTATTTGTTGAGTACCTAAGATGTGCCAGTTCATATCCTGTATGACTGGAATATAGCAATACACCAAGGAGGACAAAACAAATCACCTACCCTCATTACAGTCATCTTATAGTCCTGGTGACTTTATATGAGCCCCTAGATCCAGATGAACTTGACCTTGTAGGAACTTTAAAGTGCTCTATTCTCTTAAACCTGTACAGTCGAATCCTTCACTCCTAAAACAAGAAAAGCTCTGACTAATAAAAGATCTTAACAGTAGCAACAGGTAAACAGCTTTGTCTCAGTAATTGAAAATGAAAAAATATAAGTGCGAAAAAAGAATTACAATTCCTACAAGAGAGATCTCTGCATTCTAAAAAGATAGGATAATGGTTTTCTTAAATTGATTAGCCCAAATTTCTTTAGCAAATTCATGCTTTTTTCTATAGTATACGCTCCAATTCGACTGTCAG
>NW_011896220.1:2993-3529 GCF_000151845.1 Pteropus vampyrus | reverse complement strand
CTTCCCCACAGCTCTCAGCTGTCTGGAGAGCTCTCCCTCAGTGAACCCCATGTGCGAGGACCAGTCTCAGGTTCTGCTTCTCCAGGCCGACTACAACACTCTCATCTGCTTTCCCTCTTTATAAATTCATGGGGTTAAAGGGTCCCTCGGGCACGAGCTTGGCCCTCCGTTTCTCAGCTGTCAGCTCCACCCTGGAAGCCCTCCAAGCAGCGATGACCCTTCTTTGCTGTGATGGCCATCGCCCACGTGAGTGGGAGGGGGCTGGAGTGGGCACGTGTGCGTGTGGATGCCATTGTTCTGAGCATCCCATCTGCAGGGTGACGTCAACGGGGAAACCAGGCTCCCATCAGTATTATTGTCCCAGGACTGCCATAGCAAAGAACTACCAGCTGCATGGCTTAAAACAGGAGAAATGTGTTTCCTTACAGTTCTGGGGGCTAGAAGTCCAAAATCAAGGTGTCGACAGGGACGTGCTTCCTCTGAAACCAGTAGGAAGAATCCTTCTTTTCCTCATCTAGCTTCTGGCGTCTGCCAGC
>NW_011896220.1:0-1211 GCF_000151845.1 Pteropus vampyrus | reverse complement strand
TTGCTGCTTTTATCTCTATTATCCCCTTCTTTCTACTGTCCTTGAGTTGATTGGGTTGGGGTTCATCTCATTACTTTCAGCCTTTCTTCTCTTCTGATATAAGCATTTAAGGCCATATATTTTCCCTAAAGTATGGCTTTTATGGCATCTCACAGTTTTAATATAGGCATGTCCATTATCATTCAATTCTAAATAATTTAAATATCCATTACGATTTCTTCTTGGACCCATGAGTTCAGAGAGGTGTTTCCAATTTTAAATACATGTTTTTTTTAAATGTATCTCTTTCTTATTCATTTGTAACTAATTTGAATGGAAGACAGAAAGCAAATACGGTCTGTATTAACACTGAATCACTGAAATTTGTTGAGACTTACTTTATAACCTTTATAACCTAGGTAGTTAATTTTTGAGGATGTTCCATGTGTGCTTGAAAGAATGCCTATTTTCTCATTTTGGTAGGGAGTTCTGCATATTTATTCATCTGCTCAACAAATTACTGAGTGCTCGCCTTGTCCCAGCACTATTATCAGTAAGAGAGGACAGCGGCACAAAACAGAAAAACATCCCTGCTCCCAAGACTTTCTCATTCTAGAAGGATGGGGCAGGCAATCAACCAAATAAGTGAAGTATAATAATAGTTGTAAAAGATTATACAGTTCTTCCTACATGCCAGGCATTGTTCTAAGTGCTATATTTATATGGACTCGTTAATTCTCCTAACAACTCCGTGTGATAGGGACTATTATTATTTCTGTTTTAGAGCTGATGATAATGAGGTACAGAAAGATTAAGTAATTTGATCAAGGTTATACAGTTCATAAATGGCAGGGCTGGGATTCCAATCCAGGCCGTCAGATACAGGAATATGAGGATCAGAATGTAAAAGAATCATATATAAAATTAAAAGAAGAAGACAGAATAAAAATGAGCAAGAGATTATTAAAAAGTGCGTAGGCAATTAAAAAAAACTAGAACTTTTAAAAATACACGGATGGGTTGAGCAGGAGACTATAGACAATCCGAAGAGAGAATTAGCGAATTGGATCTGAGGCTATTACATAGGAAACAATACAGAGACAGGATAGAAAATAGCAAAGAGAATAAGTAACCTCAAAAAAGCGAACGTCTAGTCTGTGTCTCCTTGGAGTCTGAAAAGGAAAGAGGGAAGAGAATGAAGGAGAGGAAGTATTTGAAGAGATAAAAGCTGA
>NW_011896219.1:0-1974 GCF_000151845.1 Pteropus vampyrus | reverse complement strand
CCCTAACCTAACATTAACCCTAACACTGATCCTAACTCTTAAACAAAAGTTAAAGATAACCATAATTCCAAACATAACCATACTGTAAGTCTACCCTAACTCTAAAATTAACCCTAAAATCTAACCCTAACCCTAATCCTAACACTAACCCTAACTCTTAATTTTACACTAACAATAAATATAAACCTAACCCCATACAATACCTTAACCCTAAATCTGGAGCTAACCGTAAACCCAATACAAACCATAATACTATCCGTAACACCAATCTAAACATAATCCTAACCCTAACCGTAAACATAAAGCTACCGCTAACCTGAACATAAACTGAACCCTAACGGTAACCGTAACACTAACCTAACCCTAAAATAAGCCATAACCCCTTACCCTAACCTGAAAACCTAAACTTAATGCTAACCGTAACCCTAACACTAATCCTAAATCTAAACTCTTACCCTAACCTTAAACCTAAGCATAACCAAACCTAATCCTAACCTACACATAACTTAACCCTAACCCTAAACCTAGCCCTAGCCCTAAGCCTAACACTAACATTAATTGTAAATATAACTGCTTACCCTAAGCCTAACTCTAACTCTAAGCCTGACCTTAACACTAAAACTAAATCTAATTCTAAACTTAATTCTACCTGTAACACTAACACTAACCTAATCCTGAATTTTACACTAAGAATAACTATAACCATAACCCCTTAACCTAAACCTTACCCTAACTCTAACTTTAACTCTAAAAGTAACTCTAACTCTAAACCTAACCCTAAGCCTGACCCTAAACCAAAAACTAAAGCCACTCCTCATCCTAATTATAATGCTATTTACTACACTAACTCTAACGCTAAGCCTGATCTTAACACTAAAACTAAACCTGATCCTAATGCTAATTCTACCCAAACCCTACCACTAACTTAACCTTGAATTTAACATTAAAATTAACTATAACCGTAATCCCTTAACCGAAACCTTACCCTAACTCTAACTTTAACTCTAAAAGTAACTCTAACTCTAAACCTAACATTAACCCTAACCCTATCCCTGAACCTACCCCCAAATTAAAGCTAATCCTAACACTAATTCTAACCCTAACACTACACCTAACTTAATTCTAAACCTAACCTTAACCTGAACAGTAAAACTAACCTTAAAACTAAACCTAACCCTACCCCTAATTTCAACCCTAACTCTAACACTAACACTAATGCTAACATTCACTCTAACCTTAACGCTAAACCTAACGCTAACCTAAACTTAACCTTAAACCTACCCCTAACCCTAACCGTAACTCTAAATTTTGCACTAACAATATCCCTAACATTAACCCCCTACCCTGAACCTAACATAACCCTAAATTAACTCTAAAACTAACTCTATCCCTAACCCTAACATTAACCCAAAAGCTAATCCTAACACTAAAACTAAAACTAATCCTAACGCTAAATCTACCCATAAACCTAACACTAACACTAACTCTAAATTTTACACTATCAAAAACTATAACCGTAACCCCTTAACATAAACCTGACCCCAATTCTAACTTTAACTCTAAAACTAACCCTGACACTAAACCTATCATTAACCTTAACCCTGATCCTAAAAACTAAAGATAATCATAAACTTAATTTTAACACTAACACTAACCCCAAGCCTGACCTTAAAACCTAACTCTAACCCTAACAGTAAACCTAAACCAAACCCTAATCCTAACAATAACCCTATCCCTATCCCTAATCCTAACTCTAACTCCAACCAAAGCACAAACTCTAACCGTAACCCTAATACTATTACCCTAACCCTAACCCTATCCTAACGCTGAACTTAACCAAAACCCTAACCCTAACCCTAACCCGAATCCTGACCTTAAACCTAAAACTATATCTACTACTAATCCTAATTCTAACCCTATTTACTACACAAACCTTAACCGTAAATTTTACGCTAACAAAACCCGAAAACTAAC
>NW_011896218.1:4094-4383 GCF_000151845.1 Pteropus vampyrus | reverse complement strand
TACCCAAATCCTTTCAATTTTTTGAGTGTGTACTCAGAAGTAGAATTACTGGAGAACATATGGCAATTCTATTTTGTACTGGATAATTTGTGCTGAATAATTTGAATAACGATTTTCTAGACTGTTTTATCAGGAGCAAGTTTCATGGAATGGAGTGTGTGATCAGTGGCCGTAAATGAAGTTTCAGTTCTCCAGGAATTCACAAAAGCCCAGAAGGGTTTGTCACTCTTGCTGCAGTGCATTGCAATGGTCTGTAGCCTAATAATGGTCTGAAAGAAATGGTCAAGCC
>NW_011896218.1:0-1031 GCF_000151845.1 Pteropus vampyrus | reverse complement strand
GTCTATTCTTAAGATAGTGTGACTTTTCTCCTACAGAATTTTTATTTAAAAACATAGCATTGCTACAATTGATAGAAGTTAGGAACGATTCCTCAATAAAGGTTGTTTATTATTTTTGCTATATAAACAAATATTAGTGAGCACATAATAAGTGTCAGTCACTGTTCTAAGTGCTGAAAAACACAGAACCATTCAATAATGATGCTCTTTCTTAGACCTTCCTCTCATTTCAACTCAAAGGTCTTTTCTGACATTCAGGGTGATTGTGGGCTGGCCCACAATGTGTATGTAAGATTATAAAAGAATGTATTATAATGCATAAATCGTTATTTTTTTAGAAATAGAAATGCTCTGTTTTGTTAAAGAAGTTTCACGTCAGGAGATGGCCTAAGAACAAAATAGACCTAAAAGTTGTGAAGATTGCAGTTCAGATTTCCAAGGTCCACGTGAAGATTGACATGCGCCTTCTAAAGAGTCAGATGAGAACCCCGGGCTACTGTGGGAGGAGCCTAAGGAAAACGCCTCCCATTGCAGTCCCCGTCCACCAGGGCGTCTAGCTTCCTAACACAAACACCTTTCAGATCTGAAACGCAGACTTCCTTTTATCATTTCACTGTGACTTCCACATTTCTTCATATTAAAAATCAAGAACATTGTTTAGGCGACACTCTAGACATGAACTCTCCTCCAGGCTTAGTGACTGTGTTCCTCTTAGTGCTTGGTGAGTATCATGCCTCTTAAAATATGGGTTCTTTCTTCTGTTAGGTCAGCAAAATTGTTAACTATAATTTTATTGAAGAACTTTACGCCCAAGGTGAAACAAATCTCTTTTATTTTTCCCCAGGACGAACCCGTGGAGCCTCAGTGTCCCAGATGGGAGGCCAAGTGACCCGTTCAGAAGGGGCATCCCTGAATGTGAGCTGTACTTATTCAGCCTCAGGGTACCCCATTCTTTTCTGGTATGTTCAATATCCCGGAGAAGGTCCTCAGCTCCTCCTGAAAGCCCAAAGGGCCAATGAGAAGGGAAGAAA
>NW_011896217.1:3959-5801 GCF_000151845.1 Pteropus vampyrus | reverse complement strand
GGTCTTGAAACATCTGCTCTCCTCTCTGATATGGTGACCAGTAAAATCCTGGTGCCCTTCCAGCTTCCCTTTGATTATGAGCCCTGATGCCACCTACGTGGGGCAGGTCAGGTGGGGTTGCAGGTTTTAAGCTGGGGCTTGCCTGTATTTGTTGATTAGTTCATTCATTCATTCACTCACAATTCCTGAAGCCCCGACCCTGGGCCAGGCCCTGTGTAGGGCCCTGAAGTGACAGGGGAGAGCAAGACATTCCTTGTCCCAGGAAGAGTCAGTGGCCTGGCCACATCAAGGAGAGGGATCCATGGGAAAGGATCTGTCCAATGTCCTGCAGGGACTCCAGTCTAATGGTAGAGGCACAGTCTCTGCTCTGGGGACATTCTCAGTCTGGCGGGGGTGGGAGGGTGGGGTGGGGCAAAGCCCTGACCTCAGAGGCTGCCCAGTCTGAAGGTGGAGGCACAACCCCAGCTCCATGGGCATCCCCAGTCCTTTCTAGGGGATTTCACAGTCTCATGGGAAGGGCACTGTCCACACTCACCTGAGTTTCAAATCAGACAGGTGAAGTGATGCTCTGCCCTGGGTGCCCAGTTCGTTGAGGGGCCATGAAGGAAGACGGTCACCCCTGGGAGCTCCCAGGTTTAAGTAAAAGAGTAGTAGGCAATGTGAAACTTTGGGGTGAGGGACTAGGCTGGGTGTGTGGGGAGCCAGATGGGATGAGTTGGGAAGGGACCAGAGCCCAACCTGGGGCTGTGGAAGGAGGCTGGACAGAGGTGCAGTGGGCATGAGAGGCCAGGAACCCGTGTCTGAATGCCTGTGAGGACCGGATGTCAGGGCAGGAATTTGGGGGGCATGGAAGGTGCTGTAGGTGGGGGAGCTCTCCTCACGAGGCACTCAGGAAAGAGGTCTGGGGCTCTGGGCTGGAGACATAGGAGTTGCAGTGTATGTGGCCAGCAGCCAAAGCCAAGGGCATTGGTGAGGGCCGAGAACAAATGCGAAGGGAGGCAGGAGAGGGCCCAGGGAAACCTCGGTCTCTGGGGCCACGATGGGGAGACAGCAGCCAGGGAGGTGGGGGTGGGGTGAGTAAGAGGGTGCAAGCCCAGCAAGGCCACCTCCAGGCAAATGCCTGCTCTCAGAGGAAAGAGCCAGAAGCCCAGAGGCCAGATTCGCTGCCCTGAGGCTGCTGTGGTCTCTCCCCAGGGCACGGGGCCCACAGAGATGCCCTGAGGGGCTTGGATAATGGGGTGATCCAGACCCATGTTCCCTAGTGTCTGTTGCTGGAGGAGCTGTCGGATACACTGGTAGGATTTAGCTTGGGAAGACGAGCCAGCTGCTCTGTGTTGTGAAAGGGCCGGGGGAGGTGGGCCCGCAAGGCTCACCACGCACAGGGCACGTCCTGTCACACCATCTCCGTAACCCAGAGAGGGCGTTGTTGTCCCCCTTCTTCACATGAGGACACTGAGGATGAGATCCTTTCCTGGCAAATGACACACAGAATAACTGGAGAAGCACAAGTTCCAGTCCCCATAGAGCGTGCTCTTGACTCCTCGGCTTCACTGTCTCTAGTTTAGAGGGCAGAGCTGGGCCCCCTCAGGACCCTGCAGTTACAGGACTGCAGACACCAGCGTCCTTCAAGGGAAAACCTACACTGTCCAGCAGGGGGCACCTCGGGGGCCCTTTCTGGACAGCGGGGGAATGCGCAAGCCAGAGACAGCTGACAGGCTGGTCACTTTGCCCAATGGCATGGGGAGGGACATCACTAAGGAGAGAGAAGCTTTCATGTCCCCTAAGATCCTTTAGGATCAACTGATATTTACTGAGCACCTACTATCTGCCAGGAGGGATAAA
>NW_011896217.1:0-1804 GCF_000151845.1 Pteropus vampyrus | reverse complement strand
TTGGCTCCATTCCTTGTCTCACCTGCAACCCCGCCTGCCAACCTGCTTTGCTGCTCGGAGGAGCTGAGGTGCCCAAGGTTCCAGACACAGCTCCCGGCACCTCCAGGTTCTCTGCACAAGATGGGAAGCCAAATGGATCAGCCCACTGCACTCCACTGGGACTGACATGTGTTGATCTCTTACCCTGTCTACCTTATCTTATCGACTCCCCACAGCGGCCCCTGCGGCGGCGGGGTGGGGGGGGCTTCATTTTGTCATTGTCATCCCAATTTATGGAAGAGGAAGCTGAGACTCTGTGAGACAGGTCTAATGGTTGAGGTTGCAGAGCTGTAACCTGCAGAGCTAGCTGGTCTAGGGCCTGGGGCCTGAGGCCTGGGTCTGAGGGAGCCTCAAAGCTTTTGCCCCTCCCAGACTCGTGTGGCTTCCCCCACTCAGTGTGGCTTCATGCCCACAGAAGGCATTCAATAGTACTTGCTGAATGAATAAAACACTTGTCAAGTGCTATTTCTGGTCCAGTAATTCTCTCTTTCAGACCCTCCCACGTCTTGGTAACTCCCAGAAGCAAATGGATTGTGTGTGATTTGCAAAATCCTTCTTGGTAATTCTTGGCAACTCACCCATCTTACCTCTACTATTAAGAAAAATCCACTCTTTTATCCAGATCTCAGAGCTTGCCTCATTTACTTGGATCGATAAGGTTTTGTTCTTTTCTGAGCATGGCAAAAGTTTCCTCATCGTCCACATTTTATGCCCTGTGATGTTCCATACCTACTGCATGCTCACTGCGTGCGAGGTGTGTGTTCAAAGCACCACTCGCTCATGGTTTTATTTAAACCTCCCAGCACGCCTGTGTACTATCATCTTTCCCACCTGAGAGACCATGACGAAACTGAGGCTCAGAGAAGTGCAGTTTCACTCAAGGTCACACAGCTAGGACTTTGCAAGGCTGCAATCCCCCTGAGGTCTGCCTCACTCCAAGGTGAAGTTCCTCCCACACCAAAGGGCTTCCCAGCACAACGTGACTGTTATGGGCGGTTCGGTCTTTCGGGGCGGGGGGTGGGGGTCGATAGAGGGCATGTGCCTCAGAGTTCAGTTGGAGCCAACGGGATTTCTGTGTCCTGCAGATGACACTTTTAAGCTCAGCCTCACGGAGAGACCTGTGGTTCATATGTGAAAGCACTTAGCATTCAAGCACTTAATGAGCAGCTTCTGTGTTATAGTCCAAGGGTACAACAGTGACCCAGTGAGGTCCTTGTCCTCTGGGAGCTTGCAGATGACTGGGGGAGACAAATCTGGATTCCCAGTCTGACCCTTCCTGCCTGTGTGACCTTGGCCAAGTCCTTTAATCAGTTTCCTCATCTGCAAAATGGGGCTGATCCTAGGTCCTACCTTATAGGGTTGCTACAAGGATCGAATGAATTAATGTTTGTCGAACACTTTAATCAGGGTCTGTGTATAGAAAGCGATGTTTATGAGTTTGTTAAATAAATAAAATGAACGAGTTGGGCAACCACAGCCCCATCATAAAAGGGCTGTGAGGGGGAGGCCCCTGTATTTCGGGACCCCAAAGGAGGGGCATCTAACCTGGTCTTTAATCAGGGAAGCCTTCTTGGAGGAGGCAGTGAGTGGACACTTCACTGAGGAATAGTAGAAAGGTAAATTACTGCTGTAGCCAAAGAAGCTTCCTTAGTTTTCTGTCTGTCAGTTGGAGCTGTGACACTAACTTGCCTTTTCCCGGGGTCATTGTCATAATTTATCAATGTGCTAAGCACCGTAGTGGAATCTGAATTTGAATAGAAACCTC
>NW_011896216.1:2353-2655 GCF_000151845.1 Pteropus vampyrus | reverse complement strand
CCCATGAGCACGCGCTGGACTTCCTGGCTTCGAGTATGTTGCGCAATTCCCTGGAATGCCCTTCCTGTTTCCTATACAAAACCTACCCACAGGAAACCTCTCTTTGGTTCTAAATCTCTCATTGATATTCTGATTCTCTCAACTCTTATTTTTATAATGTGATCTGTCTCATAACATATCATGTCGTATCCTTTGGCGCTTAACTTGCACATCTATGTATTTCTAATTGTTTTTGTAACTTAGTCCCATATTGACAATTAGAATATAAATTTCCTGAAGGCAAAGATGTCTTATACTTGCAT
>NW_011896216.1:0-2303 GCF_000151845.1 Pteropus vampyrus | reverse complement strand
CCCATGAGCACGCGCTGGACTTCCTGGCTTCGAGTATGTTGCGCAATTCCCTGGAATGCCCTTCCTGTTTCCTATACAAAACCTACCCACAGGAAGCCTCTCTTTGGTTCTAAATCTCTCATTGATATTCTGATTCTCTCAACTCTTATTTTTATAATGTGATCTGTCTCATAACATATCATGTCATATCCTTTGGCGCTCAACTTACACATCTATGTATTTCTAATTGTTTTTGTAACTTAGTCCCATATTGACAATTAGAATATAAATTTCCTGAAGGCAAAGATGTCTTATACTTGCATATCTTCTCAAAAATTAGTCTATAAATATCCAATAAATAGTGGATGGTAATGTATAACTTTTTCTGTTTCAACATTACTGAACTTTCTCATTTTCTAGCTTGGCTCTATAAACTTCAATGCAAATATTAAAAATATGTTAATGTCATTCAGTTATCTTCATTTAACCTTAAAATTAGTTAGGCATCTAAACCTAAATCTCGGGAAAGTACCAGATTTTTCTATCATTCATCTATCTGACAAGTATTTTCTGTAGGAATCAAGTGATTGCTAACTATCTGCAATAGTTCTAGGTACCACCCCCAACCCTTTATCTGTTTATGTCCTTCAGCATTCACAGCCAAGCCACCATCTAGCATAGGCTACGAAAATCAGGAGGGTGAATGACATTCTAAATTTTGTTTGGTGTTCCTGTAAAGGTAATAACTAACCAGTAGGTACCTACTACTAGGTACTCAGTACCTATTTCTAGGTACTGAGTCATCCCACAGTTTATTTTAACTGAAAATAATACCCAGTACTTCTTTTGGTTTCCCCTAATTTTTCAAATTCTGAACTTATAGGAAATTATCACTCATCATGCTAGGGATGAAAATGTTTAAGGAAATTTTAAACTATGAATTTTAACCACCTGAAACAGTAAGAACCAAAAACATTCTATAAGAGGAGGAAAGATGGCCAAGGTGATAAGGGAAGAAAAGGAAGATCTCATGCCTAGATTTCTCTTGAGAATGAGCATATTGCTCTTGTCTATCCTTCTGTGGTACCCACTGCCATTGACAGTCATAGGAGAGCCCAGAGAGTACATTAAAATAAAAAAAAAAAATGAAGTTAACCTTGACTTGGTTACTGGCAGGAAAGATTCAAACGGCTGTCCTGGAGCAGACCAAATTCTATTCCGAGAATATGTTTTTGCAGAAAGAAGCAGATTTTCCAGTTTCAGAGAAACAGGAGAGTTCTTTTAAGTCCAGCCTCCGAAAGCTCCTTGACCAACAACCTTCTGTGCTCACCGTCCTCTTGGGGTCAGCCCAGATTGATTTAGTGATTAACTCCAACATTTTTCTGGCTTCTCCACTATACCGGCACATTTCAGGTTTCTAAATATAGGTCAACCCAGGCAATTAGGAGAAAGCTTCTGTTTTTGAAAGGTATTCAGCAGGCAGAAAGCCCAGTTTACAAATGAGTGATCATGTTTGGCCTCAGGTGACTTGACTGACAAGGTCTGCTATATTCTTAGCTATTTTATTTAAACATGTTGGGATATATGAGAAGCTTCCACACTTATTACATCAAAGACTGTGTTAACCACAAGAAACTTTAATTTCTCATTTAAAAAATGTATTTGTCAACGACCTTGTTGGCTACCTCCATTTTAGGTTGACAGTTTTGTGCTCTTGCTGTTCCTGTTGTATTAGAGAGGAGGTGGGCTATATCGAATGAACCCATGGTCCCATTTATCAGCGGGCCCTTGGCAACTTAACCAGCGAAGGTTTCCGTTGAGTCTTCACCTAACTCTACACCCTTCTCTCAGTATTGTCCAAGCTGGGAAATTGATCATAACTGCCTTGAGAGGGTAGAGATGATAATATGGCATTGACTCAGGAGAGGACGGTATTTAGGAAGCCACCACTTATGGTTGACATTCTGCATAAACAGATTCCCTTCGGGTTGGCCCTAGCAGCCTATCACTGCTGGATCTAAAAATCAACTGACCCAGATCTTAACACCCACAGAGTCTCAAATATGGACTCTTTTCATTATCTCCAACTGAGATGATACATTCCATTTTGAGAAATTAGAAGTATTCATGTATTAAGTGTGAATATTCACACTACCACAATTTTTGAAATTCTATTTTAATGTGTGTGTGTGTGTGTGTGTGTGTGTGTGTGTGTGTATAAATATATACATAAAGTGAGTGAAAACAGAAAAAATGGGAACAAAGAAACAGAGGGAGCTCTCCTGTATTGGGGGCCCACATAACAAAGTTTAGAGAAGGAGAGC
>NW_011896215.1:6814-7453 GCF_000151845.1 Pteropus vampyrus | reverse complement strand
TAACATTCTTATACTCAGCACATATATTAAGATGAATTTTAATAGGGCGTTTTATACGTGAGGCAATCTTCCATGCCAAGCAAGGAATTCAGATCATTTCAGAGCCGGAAACATAGGCGAAAATTTTATGCACACCGTTTTCTAAGTGGAAGCAGACACATTTCTGTCGACATCACTGTTGGTGGATGTATCTGTCAACCTTCGTCTCTCTCTCTCACATGAAACAGACACTGAGTTAGAAGGTCCGAAATAGGGTCAGCCTTTCTGGATCTGGTTTTTTACTCGCATGTCAGTATTTTTATGATAAAGGTCAAATTAAATGCTTAATTTTTGGAAGCTATTTCCATTGTTATGATTGTGTATATGTGACCTCAGATATTACCCAGGCTCTTTAATTCCCTCATCTTTTTTTTATCCCAGTTTTTTAAACCACAGCTGATAAAGTATTTCAGGAACTTATTGTCAAGAATTTATAACATAGAAACAAAGAAATTTCCTTTATCTCATGGTTTCTGAGAATCCCTTTTTTTTTCCTCTCTGCTTAGCATCTATTGAGAAATATAGTTTGCCATCACTAAATCTTAGATGATAGTCACGAAGGCAGTTTGAATGTTTTTTTTCACACACTTAAATTAAATT
>NW_011896215.1:0-4692 GCF_000151845.1 Pteropus vampyrus | reverse complement strand
GATGCTTTATCGAGATGCTTTCCTGGCAGGAATTACCTGGCGTTCTCCGCAGGGCCTCTGCCTCCCGGGAGGAACGTTCTTGCTGCTTCTCCATCGGAAGGATCCAGCTGCTTGTACTTCCCTGCGCTCACGGGGCTGGAGCCCGCCTCAGGCTCTGCCGTGGTTTCAAAGCTGGGCCTGCTCCTGAGGCAGATTTGCTCAAATTTGCTCGATGCCGGAAACGAAACGGTTGAACGTGGGCAGGATCGTGGGAGCGACGTCCGCGTTCGGGAGCGGGGACCCTGCTGCCGCCCGGGACGCTGGACATGCAGCCCGAGGGCCTGGATGCGGCGAGCTGATTGATAACTGAGAAAAAGACCCAGAGGATGAAGACGTCTCGGGAAGTGACGCTGGCAAAAAAAAGCCACGTGGAAGGAACTCAGATATTTTATGACATTGAACCCGGTGGAAGAGGATCCGCATGTAGAAATGTGATAGTTCACCGAGGCGGGAAGAGACGCCGGGTCCACGTGGAAAGTTACAGATCGAGAAGGAGGAAGCAGACGGGCCCTGTTCCAACTGCTCTCGATGAGTGCTCTCTAAGCCCACACGATCCTTCAGTTCTCAGTGTTTCACTTTGAGAACATTTTGAATGACAAGCGTAGTAAGAGCCTCAGGAAGGTACCTGGCATGACATGAGGGCATTTTTAATGACCAGAGTTTTTAAGAGCATTTCTTGATTTTTCAAGAGTACAATTTGTTTGATTTGCTTAGCTTACATATAGAAAGTTGTAATCAAAGTTTTATTATGTTTATGTGGAAATAGCGGGGAAGTGAAGGACTGGACTGCTTTTTTTCCCAATGAGTTTTATATTGATGCCATGGATACTTATGATACATCAAAATTTGTCAAAAATGTAATAGACGGGATCAGTAATTTTCCAATATTGCCCTGTTTCCCACCTGCTTGTAAGCATGAAATCACTAAATGGGATCATGTCATACTGGCTTTAATTGGGAATTAAGTAGGATTTTACCTTGAAATGGCTCCATCCGTCAGTGCGGCCGTCCAGATTTATGAGCAGCTCCTAGTGATAAGTAGCCACTTACGAGTGCGATGTATTCGCCAGGCCCTGTTAGACGCTGTAATCTAATAACGTGAGAGAATGTCCGACAGCCGAGGACACTGAAGGAAAGAACATGGTGCCGCAGGAGCACAGAACAAGGGACCGACACGGTGCGCGAGGCCAGGGAAGGCTCGCCTCCGGAAGGGGTGCTGGAGCGGAGCTCCGAGGGGGAAGATGTCTTGATTGGAACGGCAGGTGTGGAGGCGCTGTCAGCATGGGAACGAGGGTTGGGGTGCTGGCGCCAGCCTGGGCCGTGCAGGGCCTTCTGGGCTGAAGGGTTTTAGGGGCTTTTCCTTAGAGTCACGAGAAACCACTAAAAGGCTGTAAGAAGAGTCAGGTCGATGGCGTGACCCCGAGGTGGAGCGTCCCCGGGAGGGGGTGTGCGGGGCGGAATCTACGCAGTGGATTTCGACGCCGTCTCAGCTGGAGGGGATGGTGGTTAGTGCCGGGTGCGAAAGGGCCGAGGCCAGAGGACTCGGCGGCGGCGAGCTGGAGTCGCTCCTCAGTGCTGCCGTCTGCCTGATTGTTCGGGAAGCTTCTGAAAGGTTTCTTTTCTATAATTTATTATTTCGTGCAGGGTTCATGTAGAGGAAGATGGGTAATTTTGTTTTTTCAGGTTTTATAAAATAGAGAATGGTGTAGGTTCGCGTGGACAGCAAACGCTAGTACAAACGCTAGGATCTTTTTATCATATAGTCATTCATAGTTAACTAAGTTTGAAATTTTAAAATGAAATAATAGAACATAAGCAGAATTCACTTTCGGCATTTGGTTATGGACTGTGATTTGTTGTGAGTTGAATAAACATTTGTTGCCATAGATACTAGAGCGTGAGACTCAGGAACTCAAAAAGCAAAGCCGACCACGAGGCGAGTGTGTAAGAGCGTTTCGGTTTCACGGGCCGTGCCGTGAACAGTGGCGGCCCGCTGAGCCTTCGGGCACTCAGGAGCGCCAGTGGTGCGTGCAGCCAAAACACGGGGGCAAGAAATGGCTCTGAGGCGTCAGAACCTCAGGGCCAGGTGGCAAAAACCAATTCAGAAGACGCTTTATGACCCAAGAAATGATACTGCCACCTGAGCACTGGATCCCAGGGAGACCGAGGGGCCTTATGACTTTGGATTATTTTTAATGAAATTTCATCGAATTTACTTTTAATGAAATCCTAGCTCTAGAAATCCTCTCTCTCTACACAGGCACACACACATATGTACATGCACAGACATGCACACATGCGCGCATGTGCACACACACACACACACACACACACACAAAATCAGCAGCCCCTGACTGAGGCAGCAGAGGACAGTGATCCGGACCTGACTCACAGTCACACGGTGGGGACCTCTGGCAGGCTACAGATGACATCTTGACATAAGTTATGTTTTAATTCCTGAGCCCTAAGGTGAACGACCCCCTGGCTACTTTCCCATAAGACTGGACAGAGGGACGCTACAGAGGGATGCTGGAACAGACCTTACAGCTGTCCTCAAGACCTGAAGTCATGATTTATCACCCTCACCTCACCTGACCAATCAGCTCCCAGCACGACCCTGAACCCTTAACCCTCGGTGACTTGCGATTTGCCCCAAGGAGTCTGTACCCGACACGCCTCGGGGGCCCGCTCATCTGTAAAATAACCAGCGTTCTTGGCGACGGTGCTCAGAGCTTGGCTGTGCTGGTGCTGGCTGGACGGGCTCCTGTCATGTGACCCGTCAGGGTAGCAGTGCTGAGCTTTTGTTCTTGGAATAGAGGATAGATTCTCCTCTCTCTCTCTCTCTGCATGTGCGTGTGTTTGTGTACACCGAGGACATATCCGTTTGTACATATGTGTATGTTGACAATAACCAGATTTATTACACATAAGCTATAATAAAAAATAAAGCTACTTATCAAAAATTCTCAGATGCACAGTCAGTAGGCCCTCAAATCACAGCATTTCTGGAGAAAAATTGTGCCTTGAGATGAACGAGGGGTTAATTAAAGTGAAGAGGTTGGTGAACTGGCGTCTGGCCCATTGATGCTCAGCATGTTTTACTTTCTGTCATAATTGACTTCTTTTCTTACTGGAATGTAAGATAAAAACAGCTCCCAGATAAACTGGAAAAGGCCTGTAAGTGTCAGGCGAGGCCCCTTCTTTTCAGATGAATGACGACCGAGAGTTGTAGCCACGGCTTCTGTCCCTGCAGGGTGGCAGCCCCCCTGAGCTCCCTGCTGCTCCCCGGCTGGCACTCTGTCACCCAGGGTGGAGGCACAGGCTGCGGGGAGCTTTGCACACGTGAGCTGGCTTGTTAATTACCAGGGTAGTTCATTGTGCTGTTCAGTTTGTTCCTTTCCCTTACGTGGCTGACGTGCACCACACAGCACGAGCGTCTGTCTCCACGTGTGCTCTCGCCCTGGTCTGTCCGAAGCACGCAGGCTGACGTCCACATTCTGCTGAGTCAGCTGCTCCACACTCGTGAGAGACCATTCTTATCTCCTGGGATCCACGTCTCCCCCGTCTCCCCTTCTGGATCCCTTGTACTCAGGCACTTGTTACAGGTGCAGAGTCAGCCCCACCCAAGACCCAGAGTCAGAATCTGCCTTTTCGCCAGGCCCTGCAGGCGGTCGGATGCATGTCAGAGACGGAGACGAGCTTCTCCAGATGACAGATGCAGGAGCAGTCGCGCCTCTAGGAGCAGTGTGGGGCTCCTAGATTGATTCAGACCAATCGGGTTGATAATCAGCGCCTGACAGTCGGTGCGATCAGCTCTCTGTGAGTAGGAAGTTCTGTGGACCCTGTTTTCTTCATCGACACGTGTGGGCAGTCTTTGCATTACGGGGTGTCGTGTGGATTCAGTGGATTAACGCGGGACTGGCGCACGCTGCGTTTTGTGAACGTGGTGGTGGCTTCTCTTCCTTCCAGTAGTTCCCGCCTTTCTCCCTGCCCTACGCCATGCTGTATTCTCGTGTTCTCAGTATGTTAGTGTAACTTTATTAAATTATTCACCTAGCCTCCAGCATCCAAAGGGGCTTCTTACCTAGGACTGTCGTTTGCACGCTAAGTGAGTCCCCGGGGACGTGGGACGACATGGTGAAGGCCGGGCCGGGCCAAGGAGCTGAGCCCGTCGTTCACTGTGCTCTTCGTGGTCACGCCACCTATTCGAAAAACACAATATATCTTTGATCTTGCAGGTTATATCAGCAAAAAGTACCTCGTTATTTTTTATTATAGCCATAAGTCATGCAGAACATGAATTAATATTCAGATGCACTCATTATACTCATTATATGAAAATAATGCCTTTTTGTTTTTTAGTCGGTGACTTTTTAAATGTAACAATGAAATGCTCACTAGAGATATTAATGAGCCCCTGGAGGGACAGGAGGGAGGTAATGGCTAAGAGGCCGGACTTCACCTGTGACTGGTCCTGTGCGCTGTTAGGTATTGCTGCGGCCACACGGGAAGTAAAGCAAACACGTAGAGTGATAAGGGTTCCGAATGCACACGAGAACTGTTCTTTTCCAGTTGATATATCCTTCCGGTTTACCAAAAGAGCTTGTTCTCCGCTTTTGAATATTTATCACATTCTCATCACCTCCGCTCTGC
>NW_011896214.1:6090-8118 GCF_000151845.1 Pteropus vampyrus | reverse complement strand
AAAAAAAAATGAAAGATAATCATCACTACCAAAGAAGTATTATGAATGTTTCGTTGTGTAGGAGGTAGTGGAGGGCAGGGTTGTTTATCAAACCATCTCTCAGTTAATATATCTAGCTTGCTAAAAATCAAGCACAATCCAGATGTACAAAAATTCAGATAATCTGATGAAAGGTCTCAGGTCCCTCCTCCTGGTTTGAAAAATGTTGAGAAACACCAGTGGTTAAAACCAACATAAGGTAGCTCTTCAGATGTTTAGTGAAAATAAACACCAGAGGCAAAGAAAAAGGTTTAATGGAAATGCAATAATAAGCAAAGGCCTGCTACATCAGATGACACTGTAGTTGCTACACGAGTATTACTTTATCATCACATATATTCAAAGAAAAATCACCACTACACCAATTTGTAAATTTTTGCCTAACTTTGTGAAAAATACTACTTCAGCTTTTAATACTATTCTACTATAATGAATATAATAATAGCAACTATCCCAGTTGAGAGCTGCCTGATGAAACAGGTTGAGGAGACATGGGCTCGAAGAAGGTAATTTACACCAGTCCCTAAAAAGTTAGAGCTGGGGCTGAATGGAACTGGGACTTATTGGCCGCAGGCCCTGGGCTACTTTTGATATATTAGTCTGTGATTCTGGGAAAAGGCAGGAAAAAAAAAAAAAAAAAGCTAAGAATACTCCAGTGAGCTGTCTGTTACACACTGAATTGTGTGTACAAAGTTAGTCTGCAGTGTCTGTGATGCCGGAGACACTGAAGCAGCCCTGTAAACTTGGGAGACTAAAATATTTAAAAGATTTTGTCTCTGCATCAGAAGAAGTGGGGCCTGTATTGATGGGGAGCAGATGGTGACCTCATCCATCCATGCCCTCTGCAGCTTTTTCTAACACTAAAAACCCATGCAAGGAGAACTATTGGGGCCCTGCTCCAAAATCTGATAAGGAGACCAAAGCTGTCACTGAATTCATTCGAAGCCATCTGAAATCAATCAAGGCCTACATCACCATTCATTCCTATCCCAGATGCTGTTGTTTCCCTATAGATATACATCAGACCTGCCACCTAACCATGAGGACTTGGTATGTAAACAAAGGCCTGTGGTTTATGCATTGACACCATTATTGACTTTCAGTCTGTTCTTCATTAGTAATTTGGGTTATGTTAACAAAAAATCCATATTTTAATACCAAAGAAAAGAGCCAATGAAGTTGACCTTGGAGTTAAAATCATAATCCTTAGATTCACTTTTCAAGTGATAAAAGTATAGAGATATAAGATCTTTCAACGTGATTCTAAGATAAAGCCAGTAGGAAGAAATATCTAGGCCATCCAGAGTAGAATTCCATTGCCACACAGACTGTTGTATATTTAAATATTTATAGTGTGTCACACTATAAAACCACACACAGCAAAAGCGTAATAGAATAGCAAACACATCTACTATTCCTGTTCCAGAAACACCAGATATTAAAAGATCCATTGTATTTTTATCTTCCTGATCAACTTGGAAATTATATTAACCCTTTTACTATCCAAAGAAAAAATATTACTATCCAAAGAATGTTTGTGAACCTTTGTCTCCTTAAGAACACAGTCTTTCCAGAAATATGATCCACTAAGCAGCCCTTTCCTTTCTAGGAAAACTATTTTATGTTAGCTTTGAAAAAAAAAATTCTACATTTAGGTTTCAATGAATCACAAGAATTGGCAGTATAAATAAATGAATATCCATACAAATGGATAAATATTTTTAATTGCTTAGATCCAGTAAAAGCTGTGCTTCAAACACTGCCTCACACATTTAAAAAAAAAAATTAAGAGGTCACAATTGTCATTCTGACTTCAGTCAATTGTTTCAGCACATTTAATTTTGAATGGAAGCAGAGATTTGGATCAATCATTAAAACCATCTGTGTATATACAATGAAGGAAATATATAAGCAATATGTGGCCTATAGAGTCATTTATTTAACCAATCTGAACCCATGAGTTTTAATAACTCATGCAAAGATACAGCA
>NW_011896214.1:0-315 GCF_000151845.1 Pteropus vampyrus | reverse complement strand
ATATATATATATGTGCAAATTATGAGCATACTAGAGCTATGCATGGCATTGCATTACAATCATTCAATGAGCAATACATTTATGGAGCATTGATGTAATATCCCAGCACTTTGGAGCTTTGAGAGATAAGTGAGATTTAGGACACAATAACTGCTCTCAAGGAGTCATATTGTAACTGGGAGGAGCAGATAGACAAATATGCCATAGGTCCATGCCATCATGTGTCACTTTCAAAATGAGAGAATAGGGAAAAGAGGAATTACTATTCTGTACAACTTTGCACCAGTATTTTAAACGTTTTAATTATATTAAAAT
>NW_011896213.1:4600-6994 GCF_000151845.1 Pteropus vampyrus | reverse complement strand
GGAACTCAGAAACTAAAAGGTTGCATGTAGACGTAGGATTTGACATACTTTACTGATTTCTAACAGTCATTTAAGTGTTTTCTTCAAAACTGGAAAGAACATGTTTGGAATGCAATTTGCAGACTAGGTCTAGAAACTTCAAAATTAAACTTGAAAGAAGTATAAAATAAGACACCATGCTAAAAAGGTATTGTAAAAATGAATTTTCATAGGCAGAATGTCATAAAAATATAATTTAAAATGTTAACAAAGAATAATAAATATGACCAAAAGAGTCGTTAAGCTTTAGTGAGATACTTTGGATTATCTGACTGCAGAGCATAAGCTTTTTCAAACTAAACAGATCTAATAGAGCACAGGATTATTCACTCTGTTAAGAAGACACTTTTGTGGAATTCACTAGGGAATTCCAAAACTAGGGAAACCAAGCGACTGTATACAAGTGAAACTATAAGTAGGGTAGAAAAAAACCATTTTTAGTGGGAAAAGAGAATATATTCTGTAATTAAATCCCTGAACTCTAGAACCTAGAAAACATATGGCATACTAAATCTATGGATGGAACCAGCTTTCCACATAAAAAAAAAAATCTGAAAAAGCATCAAGCCTACATTGGATACACCTGGGGAATAATAATACAGTCTTACCATCTGATTGATTTATTTATTCATACACTACATATGTACTAAGTATCTGTAATAGTTCTAGTGACGAGCACACAGATGGTCTCCATTCCCTTGGACCTTATATTTTAACAGGAGAGTAGAAATTACACAAATAGTTTCAGTTTAGTGTTCAGTTACAGTTGTGCTAAGTGCAGGTGAGAACGAGCGCTGTGTGTGACAGGAGAAAATAGGAAAGTGACCCCACCTAGTTCCTGCTCCAGGCAAGCCTTCCCTGAAACCGAGCGGATGAGAGCACTTGGCGAGGCAAGGGGGAAGGTGGCTGAAACGCAGTCGGAAGCCGGTAAGGTGGCAGGTGTGTCTGGAGTGCCGAGAGTAAGAGTCACGGCCTGAGATTGTGAGGTGGTCCCAGTCCAGAGCGTGCCTGTAGGTAGGTCGAGGGTGTTCACCTTCACCCGAGGGCACTGTTTCAGGCACTGAAAAACCAGGTCTGCATTTCGTAAAGATCAGTCTAACCTGGAGCAAATACACGGAGAGAGACAAGAGTAGTTAGGGGGAGACCAGCTGAGTTACTGCAGTTATCCAATCTGATCTTGCCTGAGCCACATCTCTGCCAGATGAGGAGTCAAAGGAGATGACTTTCAAGAAAGGGATGTTCAGCAGAGTCCCATGCTGCCGAGACCCCACGCAGGGCAAGTAAAAACATGCATCTGATCTCGTACTACAGGAGCCTCTCGGTGACCTTGGCAAGAACTGTTTTCAATGGACAGAGTTGGACAGAAATGAAAACAGTGTAAACCAAGGTGGTGGCACTGAAGGTGAAGGGAAGTAGACAGCGTTGAGAAATATTGAAAGATAAAATCAACAGGGCTTGATGTGCAGATATCGCTGGGGAGAGAGAGCAAGGTGTCAGGGACCACATCTACTGTTGTGCCTTATGCACTCGATAGGTGGTGATGCTCTTTTCCTAAGACAGACAAAGGTGGGAAACGGGAACTAGCCCAGATGGTCCAGTCTGTACGTGTCGATAGTTCATGTTGAGACATCCAACGGGGGAAACCTAACAAGCCGATAGATAGATGTTTGGATCTCAGAAGAGAATTCTGATTCATGGTCGTGAGCTTGAGAATTGTGAGCATATATGTGGTAATTGAAGCCAATGACAGAGCTGACTTATGGAGAGAGGATAGGGTGGGAAGAGAGGAGATTCTGTGGCTGGACTTGGATGAAAGGCAACCTTTAATGCCTGGTAAGAAAAGGATGAAATGATAAGGACTATTGAGAAGGAAAAACCAAGGAGTGAAAGGAGAATGTGGTCATGTTGAAGTCCAAGTGCAGCAGCGTTTGAAAAGGAAGGAGCCACGAAGAGATCACATGTGGACTAGATGGAGTGTGTCCACTACGTTAGTTGAGGTGCCCGTCTCCTCAGAACCAGACGCATAGACACAGAGGGGAGGGGCCTGCGGGGATGGGTGGAAAAAGCAAAGGAGAATGAGAGCTACAGACTTCCAGTTATACAACCAGTAAGTCACAGGGATGTAACGTACAGCGCAGGGAATGTAGTCAGTGATATCGCAGTAACTTTGTCAGGTGACAGATGGTTAGTAGATTTATCAGGATGATCACTTCATAAGGTATATAAATGCTGAATCGCTGTATTGTTCATCTGAAACTCCACTTAAAAACATGAGGTGCTCATTGGTCTTAGGAGCCTTTTTCAGAATGTGGTCAGGGCTGGCAGGCCGGAGTGGGTTGAGGGGAGGAAGCGAAG
>NW_011896213.1:0-2695 GCF_000151845.1 Pteropus vampyrus | reverse complement strand
GTTTTATGCCAGCAGGGGTTATATCACCTATTTGATGTATTCTTTGAATAAAATTTAGGAATTACAGTTGGAATGCTGGTATAAATACCTATGAGTCTCACTATAAGAAACCCCAGTCTAAAAAGAGCCAGATTTAGGTATCCGAGTGGCTGTAAGTTAATTCAGGGATCTAATGGAGTTGAGTAAATGTAAGATGTGTGTGTTTTTTCCTAGATAAAGTAGAAGATTCAAACATAATTTTAGAAGGTAAGTTAATTTTATAGAGATGGTTTTACTTTTCAAATTAAAAATATGTTTACGTATTAGCAGGTGTTTATTGAGTACTTTTAAATCTCTCTACCGTGCTCAGGGGGTAGGAGGACGGGAGTGAATAGGACAGAATTCTTGTTTTCATTGGGGTTGGCATTCTAGTGGCCAGACAGAAGGTGAATAATTAAAGATTATGCAAAGTGCAATAACAGATGAGAACAGGATGGTAGGATAGAAAATGAGTGGCGAGAGTGAGGAGGGCTGGTTCAAATTTCATGCGAAGGGGTTAGCCATAGGCAGAGATGGGTCGAAAGTTGGGTCCTTTATGTTATTCGGCTGAGAAAATTTGGGGGAATTACGTGAGGTGCCCGGGTGGAGGCGTCAAGTAGGGGCTGGATGTGCCGTCCGAACCAGGCGGGCCGGAGCCGAGGTGGATGTTGATGTCTGGGAGCCACCATCCTGAGGGTGCCGGTCACTTCGCGGAAGCAGCTAAGACCGTTTTGGAGGTGACCGCGGAGAGAGAAGACGAGCAGCCTGAGGCTGAGCTCTAAGGAAGCCGGCGGTTGCGAGGTTTGGTGGAGCAGGAAACCACGAGGCAGGAAGAAAACCAGTGGAGAAGAAGGCGAAAGTGCAGCCGTGCGGAGGGAACGCGCTCCGCTCCTGCCGCCGCGTTGCGGGACTGAGGACTGTGCTCGCATTTGGCATGTGGAGGTGGTTGGTGATCTGAGCAAAAGCTATTTGAATAAATTTATGGGAGCGAAAGCCATACTGTCCTGGAGTAAGGAAAAGTCAGCTGTATCAATAGGCAGCTCTTTCAGATGTGATGATGTAATCATCGATTTCTTTTTTTAAAATCCTCTTATTACATCATTACCAAAATAAACGTTTTTCTTAGTTTAACAGCAGTGATGAAAGTAACAGTGGAAATGATACTTTATGATACGTCCAATCTTTTCAAATGTACCTAAAATGACAATAGTAAAAGAAATTCTGAGAAAAAGTATTGGTAAAGTTGGTAAAGTGCTAATATGTCTCTAAATTATTAAGAATGAAATAAATAGGCAAACCCTTAACAAGGCAGTCACCACGCAGAAAGCTGGTCGACTCTCAAGGTACTACTGGTAAAAAAGGAACTATGCCGGAATATTAATAGTGATTAGTGGGAATATGTATGATTTTTTTTTGTTTCCTTTTTACTTTTGTATAAACTATTTACAAATCTTTCATTTTGAGCATGTATCATTCTTATAATTAGAAGCAAGTTCATGCCAGAAGAAAAATGATTAAAGTAGCTGCATAAATATTTTGAGTTTTAGAAAATGCTATTAACAGTCCCACCTTTCACCAAAGCCTGTTGCAAGTGTTAAGGAGCAAAGCGAAAGCTGATGTGCTCTTCTTTCTAGGTTGAGGTGCCGCCACCTGGGTTGTTAGGTATGAAGATTCTACTACCCAATGTAATTTTATAAAGCAAATCAGATCAATATGTCATTGTATCAGTGGGTGGTGCGATCTTTCTCTTTGGTTATAAGTAGGTTGAAGCAATCAGAGAAAAAGACAAGATGTTAAAAATTCACATCCACATTTTTGACTAGTCTTAGACTATGTCATCTTGAATATTTTCGTAAAACTTTGTTGATAATAGTGACTTATTTTTACGATTCTATTTCATTTTCTTTTGTTCACATGAAAATTAGAGTTGTGAGTTAAAACATTAAAACATTTATTTAAGAAGAAACAAGGTGCTTTAAATATCTTTCCTCAGTTCTGTCAATTCTCATACACATTGTGGGTTTTAGTTTCTGTCTCTCTTGCTGAGCAGTGAGGTTCGAGGTTAGGCAGGCAGCCTGTTGTACAGAACACTTGAAAAATGTACAACATTTTACAAAGTTATAGCTAATTTTTCTTTGTTGCGATGGTGTAAAAACCTGTTCTTTTTATAATGATTGCAATTGAATCCCCCCCCCAAAAACATCCGTAAAAATAATCACTGTAACTTAAATACCGGCAATCCATATTTGAAATACTGGTCAGCAACATGTAATGGATTGTAACTCTATTATTTATTTTAGAAGTACGTGTGCCTCCAGCAGAAGAACAGCAGGAAATACCACCAGGTATGTGATAGTTCATCAAATGTGTTGCTTTTTCCTTTTTTGTTTAATTTAAAATATGGTGTTGATATTCACACCAGCTGTGTGAACTAAATCTGTGAAGAGTAAAAGTCTCGAGACACAAGGATTAATTATACCTCAACTTAAAAAGAAAATTTTCTGTGTTTTGATCAGGTGAGCCAAAGTAATGGAAACTACATATCAGATTCACTCTAGCACGTATTTGTTGCCCTAGAATTAGAGGAGTGTTCGTGATCAAAGGACATGTGAGTTTTGCCATTACAGATGCAGGTAGTAGTAGTAGAAGTTAGGTTTTTATTTTCTTCCTTTTTTTT
>NW_011896212.1:2079-4949 GCF_000151845.1 Pteropus vampyrus | reverse complement strand
TTTATTTATACTCTTATCCAAAAATAACTCTTTTGCCTTTAGTCAAAATACAGTTCAAAGAAATCTGGATCATCTGGACATCCCATAGAACTTTACCTTGATTCATTTTATCAATGATATTATGTCTATAGGAGAAAATGAAGGTTTTGGTAAGAGATACGGGTCCCATAAGTAGATTCTGGGCCCAAGGAAAATTCAGGGCCTAACATATGAATAAAATTTTTAGAGGTCCAGTGGTTGAATAAATACTAAGACATCCCTTCCAAATGAGTGTATCTTGAACTTCCTAACACACACACAAAAGTGCAATGCCTAATGGGCTACATTCCACGTATAGAAATACAGCTTAGTTCATATACTAGGCAATGTGAAAAGCTTTCAGATTTAAGATTAGAGCCAGAGAGGACTCTGCAGGAGGTCCAAGATGAGGGGCAAGCAAGTCTGCCACCACTTGAGACGTAAGATCAGCAGTTGGAAGTATCAGTGGTGAGAAAAAAGGCTGAGTAGTGTTTATGCCATGCCCCACTAAGAGAATCACAACTCAGGCCCCTAGGTTTCTGGGGCAAGGTCATGCCATCTGCAGCAGAAAATTACATGCTTTTTGAAAAATGACTTTTGGTGTGGTTTTAGGCCCTGGTAGAGATGGGACACCACATTACATAACCATACATTTCAATTGCTCATTTCAGGCTTGGTTCTGTCAATTCCAGTCATAAGGTTGAATAGGCCCAGCAACAGTCATTGTATGATGGAACTAGTACATCTGGTATCAAACACAAGCAGGACCAGGGAGCACAAGTAAGCTGCATGAGCAGGTAGGCCAGACCACTCCCACACCTGGGCCCATGGTATCGGCTGTGAACTGAATGTTCGTATTCTCCCAAAATTCATATCGAAGCCTACTCTCCAATGTGATGATATTTGAAGGTGGAGCCTGTAAGAGGTAATTAGGTTTGGATGAGGTTTTGGGAGTGGAGTCCCCAGGATGAGATAGATGCCCTTATAAGAAAATAAAAAGCTCAAAGCTTGAACTTTCCACCATGTGAGGGCCTGGAAAGAAAATGGCTATGAACTCACTGAAAGCAGCCCTTACCAGACACCAAATCTTCTGGCACCTTGACTTTGAACTTCTTAGCCTCCAGAAATGTGTGCAATAAATGTTTGTTGTTTACACCCAGTCTATGGTATTTTTGTTACAGCAGCCTATAAGACAGCATCTACCTCTAGTATAATAGTATATTTCCCTCAGCTAATACTTATGTACATATGGCAGATCCCAAGTAGAGAGGAAAAAATCCAAGCTTGGTTTGTGGATAGCTTGTTTCAGTGTATGGGTACCAGCTGAAAGTGGACAGTAACTCTACTATGGCTTATTCAGGGATGGCCTTGAAAGATATTGAAAAGAGAAATTCTTCCCAGTGGGCAGTGCTTGGGTTGGTTTACCTGGTAATATACCTTATGTGGAAAGAAAAGTAACCCAAAGTTAGAATATATATGGACTTATGATTGTGGTAAGTGACCTTTACCAAGGGGTTGTGGAAGCGTATGATGAATAAAAGGGAAGTGATCACAAAGTGTAAAGGTCTTTGTATCATTTGTTAATGCTCACAAGAAACCATTCACTACCACAAAAGAGGAATTACACAACCAAGTAGACAAAAGTACTCAGTAGTTGATGTCAACCTCTATTATTGGACACCCTGGGTAAAAAAAATATATATGACATAGCGTGCCTTTGCTTTCTAAGCTCTTGCATTTGTGTTCTCAGGGAATTGCTGAGGTTGAGTCATCCTGGCAAAAAATTAACTAGGAATAAGCTTGAACAAGCAAGCTGGATAGGCAGTCTCTACATGAAGAAATCGGAGCTGCCCGCTGAAAACATATCAAGTTATGAAAGATATTTTGTCTGTCATAATTCAGAGGGACTTTTCAGCAAAATGAGTTAATTTGTGCTCATTAAGATGGCAAAAACAATCTGTCAACCTGACCGTCTCTACCATCTTTCTGTGAGCCTTGAGTCTGTCCAGAATCTATGGGGATACTTGCCTTCCTGACAGCTGAATGAAATACTTCAGCTAGATGCTGCTATAAATAGGAATTTCAATAAGGGCAGGGAGCTCTTTCCTCATTCTTCCTAGATGCTCAAAGACTTTCTAATGATATTGGGATGCTTTTAAAAAGATTACATTAATTAAGGAATATTGGATCAGATGTCTTCTTGCATGCAAAGTACTTGTTTATTCTAGTATCTTGAGACCAAAAAGCAAGATATAGATTAGCAAAGGAACAAAAACAGCAGATCCACAGATGCAGTCCTGTTTTTACTGCGCTATTAATAATATTACCCTTGTTGAATAGATGTGGAAATATCTGATAATCCATGACAGGTGGGAATTCATTTATTCTAGAATTCCATATCAGGGACTGATATGACAGTGGGTGTATATTCATTACTTGGTGATCATGCAAGCTATCTTCATCGGTACTTCTTAACTGTGGTCATCACAGGAAAAGTCAAACAGTGCTTCCATGGGAGCCAAATCTGACACTGAATTGTCTCCATAAGTAGCACAGGGAGACATCAGGACATGCTTTTGGAGGCTTTCTTCTCACAGTAGTGTATTATAGAGCTTTTGTTTTATTTTGTTTTGAAAAACAAACTTCCATGCCAAAACAGGAGTCATTATACTAAGCCATGCAAAGACTGGCATAAGTACTTCATCATTCCAAGAATCTGTAAGCAACTGTACACACACACACACACACACACACACACACACACACACACACAACACATGTTGTGAAACATTTCAGCACCTATGGTAAGGTGATAATTGGATTTTCTGAGTATACAATGTTTCATTGGCAAA
>NW_011896212.1:0-1524 GCF_000151845.1 Pteropus vampyrus | reverse complement strand
GGAAGTTAGCAAGAGGCATGGAAGAGAGAGATCAGAGAGAGGCTCCTGGTACAGGTTGGCTCGCTCTTTCTCTCTCTCTCTCTCTCTCTCTCTCTTTCTTTCTTTTTTGCCTATGCCATTGTGGTTTTTTGCCACAATGGTTTTACAAACAAAATTTATTTTTCATGTCCCACTTACAGCATTTTTTAGAATTTAAGCTAAGGAAGTCTCAGTCTCACGGAATCAAATTTGATTTCAAATGTATTGTATCCTTCCACTCTGCAGAATTCGGTGAGAAGTAGCACACTTAAAATTCATATGTGTTGGAATGTGTTGTTTCTTTGTCCAGTCTTTGCCCTGATATGATCTCACCTTTTTACTCATTTGGAAAATAAATTTCATCAAATGTAGACCCCAAGAAAAAATGTCGATGGAAAATTGCTTTTAGCTTTTGCTGTACGCTTTTATCGGCAGAGAATTTTACATGGTAACAAAAAAAAAAAAAAAAAGGAAGAAGAAAAGTTTAAAAACAATTTTCTTAAAAACAAATTAAAAGCCTTTGAATATTATAATACACCTGGTAACAAAAAAAAAAAAAAAAAAGGCAAAGAATAAGTGAATTTTAAAAAGATTGATTTTAATGGTCAAACATCCTCCTATTATACAGAGCTATATATTTTTGTAGAATGTCAGGATTTACATAAGCAGATTACTCTTCTTTCCTCAAAAGCATTCCTCTTCTTAAAAACCATTCCAGATCTTAGTGTTACAACATATGAAATTTACTTAAAAATACTTTAACATAGTTATGCAAATGTGTGCACATTTATTTAATGTACATTCTAGGGTAGTAAGTTGTCCTAATAGAAACTGTCATTTCCAGGGCGGTCAGCTAGCGAGTTAACAATAGACCAGAAAGATCACACTGCAAAGTACTTTCTACAGCTTTCTAGCTATGTTGATCTCTGATTTGATGTTACTGTGTAATAAAATGAATGCCAGAAATGAGTTCTCGATGGTGAAATTAATGATATTCAAATTATGATGATATTTTAATGATACTTCCCATTTTTGCATGAACCCAGAATCTAGAACCTAACAAATCTTGTGTCTTGTACTCTTAGAGAAGGCACTTAAGACTTAATCCCTAGAGGACCACCAGATCAGAGGATCCTGGTTTCCTGATGGTCACATGAAAGGTAACCACATCTTGTCTCTTAGATATTGTTTAATGTGCCTCAGGTGAATACTTTATGCAAGTGGCAGCAAGTCACCTAAGAGAAGAAAGAGATGGGTCATCAAGAATGTGAAAGACAAATAGTATGTACCATTTTACTTCTACTTAGAAAATATTTAATAAATGTCTAAGTGCATGGCAGAATTTGTTCTAAGACCTGTTTTCAGTTTAACATATTACCCTTATTGTGTAACTTTCATCACCTCAAACTGTTAGAGACTACATTTGTCTATAAAAGTGCCTAAGAGAGGTGCTCTGTCCAATTGGCTTAAGTCTATTTGCACTTGGTTGGTGTTACAACTTATCTA
>NW_011896211.1:4080-6052 GCF_000151845.1 Pteropus vampyrus | reverse complement strand
TTTTTCCTAAACCATAAGTCAATATTTAATATCCCAAATTCTCACCATTTTAAAGTACAGTCTAAATCTGAATAAGAATGGCAGGAAGAATAAAAGTAGAAGATTTTACAATGTTTTACTTTTTTTTTTTAAATTTTAACAACCAAACATTTCTCTTTTAAGCTAAATCTATCATTTCACCTAGGAATAGTTCAAGTCACATGTGCTATTTTATTTTATAACTATCTAATTATCAAAATAAGATTAGAAAAAGAAAGATCAAAAAGGAACTCCTACTTTAGGTCTGATTTTCAGTTCCTACAGTAATTCAATCTTGTATCTCCAAATGCTGATGATAGGACCTGTGCTGTATTACAATAGATTTATTTCCTTTAAAATATGGTATTCTTTCCTCTTTTTTTTTTTTTGCCCAAACTTGCTCCACCTTCCTTTGAAGATCTCCCTAAAATATTTTTCTTACTTTGTCAGAGAAATTGGTGCTTTGAGTAGATCATTTTCTATGCTTCAGACTCACAAGCAGAAATTATCATTTGTAATTGTGGTTACAAATAATCAATGTCACTCAAAGTAAATAAAGATAATATAAATATTTGAAATGAGTAGAACATATTATCACCTTTTTTCTTGGCAAGATTTCCTCTTCCAGAAAAAAACAGTACAGTTCATAGAATTAATAAAAAGCAGATAGGGAGAGGGAGCAGAAGCAATCTGAAAGACTTTTAAAACATCTTTGATAAGAATTCTTAACAAATGATAGTACAACAAATTGAAAAGTTATTGTATATCACCGTATGTACAATAGAGGTGCCTTGAATCAAACTGTAAGAATTCAATCTTGAGAAAAGAAAATGAGGAGTTAAAAAAAAACAAAATCTTTTTTTTTTTCCTGGAGATAGAAAAGATTAGTCTAGTTACCTCAGGAAAACTACTGGGGAGAACTTATTCAGTGTATTTATAAAGTATTTTGCTTGAGAGACGTATCTAAGTAGGCAAGTGATGCATATTACTCCTACTTAGCACTGGTTCAAGGCACACAAACTAGAATAAGGCCCAGGTCCTCCAGACACCAACCCTCCCCCTGCATGCTCAGCTCATGTTTCTAGGCTCCTACCTTTGACAACCTTTGCTCCACAATTTTCCAGTATTGGAGGGGATAGTCAAAGACTTTAGCGTTTCATACAAAGACAAAACATCTTTAATAAGAGTAGAAAATACAAAACCTATGAATAAGATAAATGTGTACTCCCAAACTTGGTATTTTTAAAAAGCTCTAAATTCCTAACTAAATTAAGAGGTTAGATCTGTTTCCTTCTACTATACTCAATGTAATTAAAAGTATGGCTTAATTCTTATGTTTGGTAAAAAATAAATAAATAAAAACATTCAAAGGGTAAAGGATTTCTATTAAAACTGTGTAAACATGACTATGAATTTCTTGAGGCACAAAGTTGTGTCTCTTTTGCTCACTGAAGTATCCCTACTATGGTGTATAGTAGGTGTGTTATAAATATTTGCTGAGTGATATTTTCTTTAAGTAAGCAAAATTCTATTTAAATGATTCTGCTTAATTCAAAGAAATATTTCCAAATTAGTGGTTTATAATTTTTATCATAATTATTTTTTTGTTTTGCTCTAATGCAGCTTAGAATAATAAGCTACAGTGCTTACCAGGCCCTGGCACAATGCCATACTATTTTCACACCTTATCTCATTTCAGCTTATCTCAACTCTAAGTAGATATTATAACCATTTTAGTCCATGCACACATGGGAGCAGAGAGATAAAGTGAACTTGACCACAGTCAGACAGCTAAGAATTTATACTAAGTCATGATTTGAACCCATGTCTTTCTGGCTACTAAACTCAGAGTCTCAATGTTTGTGTTAGATTGATAGGAATACCAGATATAAAACTGATTGACTAGAAAATAATCTGAATACATACACCTTCACTTAAAAAGGACAAAACAACA
>NW_011896211.1:0-2550 GCF_000151845.1 Pteropus vampyrus | reverse complement strand
AATTCCTTAGAAATTGAAACTAATTGGTCAATACTAGGTTACAGCAAGAAAACCTTTGAGTCTCATGCCTATTCTTATCTAATCAGTTAGCACAGACAGGACTATGGAGAGCCAAGCATTCTAATGGTTGAGCAATCCAGTATCATGGTGTTTACCTCAGACTTAGAAACAGAGACATCTAAATCTGAAAGAGATCTTAAATATGATGTAAACCAGTATTTTCTTAATAGATAATCTATAAAACATGGTCCCGTAGGACAATGGGGAAAAAACAAGTTCTGGACTCAGGCCCTTTAAGAAAAATTGAACAGATTTATTTAATTCAGAATTTCTCAGAGCCGTTAACGTATTGACATATACTGTGAACCTCTAAAATATGCTATTTGTATTTCTCAAAGTTCTATTTTGTCATTATTGTTTTGTTTTATTTTCATTTTAAACCCTTTCTATCATAAGATTTTTTAATATGCCTAGAACTTGTACATGATATGTACTGATCTAAAATCATTTTATAGATGAGAAAAATGGGGCCTACTATACTTCTTTAGGAATTATTCTTTAAACATCTACTATATACCAAAAATTTTATTCAGCAGTAGACATAGTCCCAACCTGTTATCTGCCTAGGCAGGATAAAAGCAGGAATTGTGTGGTGTTAGATAGTGTACACTCAGCACCTATTAGCCTTATGATTTCAACCAAAGTTTGTTAAATGAATTTTGAGTGAATGAGGGGCTTATTCTGAGCCCTGGCTATGAATCGGTATCTCCTATAGGTATATTTAAAAACAAAATTATCAAACAATAACAACAAAAACTTATGTTTGTGTACACTTGGGACATTAATCAAAATATCTGGGTTAATAGCTCCCAATTTTTTAATCTTTAGCAAACTTCATAGATAATTATAATGTCTAGCCAAGATTAGGAATCATTAATTTAAAAATATAAAATTTATTAGTGGCATCAAGAATATTAAAATTGAAGATATTTGACATCCAGTCCAATAAGTTATCTGCTACACCATGTCAGTTAGGGACAATATTGAAGGTCGAATATATGTACTAAGAATGGCAGAGAAATCTACAAAGTAGACATATTTATAGGCCATGGAAAGGAATTAACACTGAACACAACTTCAGGCAATCAAAGGAAGGGCAAACACTCTAGGAAGACTTGCTAGTAGAATGTTGGGGGGTGGGGGGAGACAGGATATTCAGCCAATCATAACATATAGCCAGAGAACCAAAGCAGAAAGAAACAATAGTGAGAATTAGGTTTGTCCCTAGGAAAAGGTGGCAAAAGAACATAGTTGTTAGGAAAACTATTTTATTGTCAATGTGCATTGACCACATAGAATATGCTAGGTCTAATGTACTTTACATGGAGTATCTCACTTAATACTCAAAATATTACTATGACATGGGAATTATTATAATCTCCATCTTGGAGAGCAGGAAAAAATAGTTGGGAGAGGTTAAAAAACTCCATAAGATTACTGATTTAGTAAATGTAGAGTCCAGATTCCATCCAGAGCAATCTGAAATTAGGGTGCAAAGTCAAAGGAGATCAGCAGCAAAAGGGGCCATATCTCTCATGATCTTAAAGCATTGCTTGAGTCTTATACAGTCAGGCATGGACTGAAACTACAGTTACAAAGCTTGGAAGTTGAAAAGAAGAAAATTCAACTGGGTTATTAAATAAAAATTTAAAAAATCTATATTTATTAAAACCTGAAAGAGAAAATGGCTGTTGGTTGAATACTGGGCCTCCTAGAAAGAGCTGCATTGTTAGAGTGTCTGGATTATTTTCAGAGATCAAGAGAGATTCAATTCCTGTACTTACCAATTTTATATTTTATTTGTTTAACTATGGTTCAAGATTTTTTTTTTTAAACTCTAAAGACATTAGTCAAACAATCCCTTCTAAAATCAAAGGATAAAAGATTACATACAAAAACTGGTTATTTTCTCGTCTGTCTAGATTATTTCCATAAATATTTATCACTAGCTTTAGAACAACCCAATTCCTCTTTCACAGCAGTTATGCATACCAAGTTTTGTTTTCACTGAAGAATAAAATCTATAACATCTCTATTCCTAATCAAAGTTACTCATTTCTCATATGCTGAATATAGGTATTTCCTTTGAAATAAGGTCTTTAATTGATAGGAAATGCTTTTTTCTTTTCTGAATGATAATATACATGCCGAATATATACTTTTGTACATACCAGTCAGTTGATCAGTTTGAACAGAATAAATTTTATGTACAAATTTTATGCATTTTATACTGGCTTAATTTCATCAGCCAAAGTTCATTCCTTATTTTTATTCTCTGTCATTTCTCTCTTTTTAAAATATGATCTAAAATCCCTAGAGCAGCACTGGGACACACAAAAACTCCTGGTAGCAAAAATATAGGAATTTGATGTGATAAAGTGATTGGGAACATAGAATTAAAATCTAATCCAGCCTCAATGTTTATTCATGAGAAGGGGGCAGCGATTTGCAACAAATTCCCAAAGGATATACAGAACATTATCTTTTTAC
>NW_011896210.1:4060-6543 GCF_000151845.1 Pteropus vampyrus | reverse complement strand
CAGTAAAGATGGGGCTGACATAGGACATTCGTGGAAGGCCTGTTTAAGCAGCAGTCAGACCCTTGGCCACATCTCCCCTACCTCGTCTGACAACCTCATCTTGGCTGAAGACTGCAGATTCATCCCCTGCGGGTGGACCTGGAGCCTTCGGGCACAGCAGAGGAGACTGTCCTAACAGAAAGTGGGGCCAACCCCCACCCTCTTGGCCACAGAACACTGGAAGCCTGGGGTGGACTTTTGGATGTGGACGAGCAGAGCAGGCAGGTGTGGCTCGGGAAGAGGCTCACCTGCTGTTCCCCGGTGTGTGCTCCAGTGACCCCAACTGAGAGTTTGGGGTAAAGTAACACAAGTACAAGAGCGCTCAGCAAGCCCTCATCCACTCCAGGAAAGACATGTGTGGGACAAGGGACATGCAGCCTGAGGGCGGGGTCGGGTCCCAGAGCTCCCTGCGTGTGTCCTGATGATTGAGGGACCAAAGTATAGCGGTGGGAGGACCAGAGGGGAATGGGGTGTGCGGGTGGCTGGGAGGCGAATGTATTGCATCGCAGATGGTCTTCCCCGCCAAGTCTCAGGAATGACAGTACTGTATACCTCTGAAAATGGGGCAGGGGGCAGTAAAGATGGGGCTGACATAGGACATTCGTGGAAGGCCTGTTTAAGCAGCAGTCAGACCCTTGGCCACATCTCCCCTACCTCGTCTGACAACCCCATCTTGGCTGAAGACTGCAGATTCATCCCCTGCGGGTGGACCTGGAGCCTTCGGGCACAGCAGAGGAGACTGTCCTAACAGAAAGTGGGGCCAGCCCCCACCCTCTTGGCCGCAGAACACTGGAAACCTGGGGTGGACTTTTGGATGTGGACGAGCAGAGCAGGCAGGTGTGGCTCGGGAAGAGGCTCACCTGCTGTTCCCCGGTGTGTGCTCCAGTGACCCCAACTGAGAGTTTGGGGTAAAGTAACACAAGTACAAGAGCGCTCAGCAAGCCCTCATCCACTCCAGGAAAGACACGCGTGGGACAAGGGACATGCAGCCTGAGGGCGGGGTCGAGTCCCAGAGCTCCCTGCGTGTGTCCTGATGATTGAGGGACCAAAGTATAGCGGTGGGAGGACCAGAGGGGAATGGGGTGTGCGGGTGGCTGGGAGGGGTCGTTCTCATCCTTCGTGGTAGGAAATCAGTGGACGACACAGAGGACCGTAGGTCAAGAGGTTCTAACTCCATGAACCTGGAGTTAGAAATGGGGAGGTAAGTGCCAGAGGAGGGTGAGAGGACCGCGAGAGACCGCCTGTGGGAGAGGACGCCGTTTCCACCATGGGAGAATTCTTTGATTTTTAACTGTGCACATTTATAATTTTGTTAAAAATAAAAATTAAAAGGTTATATAGCAAATACTGTCTTACCAAAAAAAAAAAAAAAATTATGAAAGCAGGGCCCCTCTGCTCCCTCCTGTCTCCGCTGCTGCCAGGGCTGGGCTCGGCTGCCTGGCCATCTGGTCCTCCCCAGTGGGGCTTCGTCCCCAGCACCGGGCTGGCTCCCCGGCCTCTGCCTCCCCAAACCCAGGGGCGGATCCTTCTCCTTCGGGAGCTCGAGCTCTGCAGCTTTAGGCCCTCGGAGAGACACCTTCTTGCGGTGTGTTCTTTCTCAGGCTGCGACCCACGCTCCGCTGGTCCCGCATGTTTGTTGTGTGTCACCTCCTCCTGCCGCCTGCGCCTCATGCCCCGCCCCACACACGCGAGCTGCTCTGTCACAGCGCTTTCCCGATGCTCAGAGAGGACACTGCTGATGGTTGCTGCCGGGGGCGACGGGACCGTGGCATCGCCGCAGACATTTTGGTCTGTTTCACTCCAGACTTTGCGTCAGGGATTAAGATGCACACACACTTCTGTGCTCTGCTTTTCAACTGAAGGGTATACTGCAAAGTGGTCCACATTGCCCGGTTCGAAAATACCAGTTTTTAAAAGCTGCAGAGTTTCTGTTCTGTGGATGTAGATTTTTATGAAATCATTCCTGTTTGGTTTAATGAGTAGGGTGTTTCTCAGATCTGTTGCTAATATCAGTAGCAGAGAAGTGAGCATCCTTACGCATAAGTCAGCCCCCTCTCTTCGTGAGGCGGTGTGCAGTGTTTGTCCACAAAGAACGTGGATATTTGAGAAGAGGCATGCTGTGTACTGGCCACACTGATCTCAAGGTGGCAAGATGAGACAGCGCCCGGTGCCTGCGTTACTGCATCCCTGAGACACTGGAAACACAATGTGCGGCTTTTCGACTGTGGCTACTTTAGTCTTTTCCTTATTTGTAAAACACTTGAGTTTTATTGCAGACATTGTGGTTTTCCCTTCGCGCAGATACTTTCCGCAGTCGACTCGTTCACTGTTCAGTCCGACATCGGCGTTTGGGGCCGTTTTGTCAGTGTTTTCCTTAGTGGCGTCATCATCTACTGTGTTCACATTCAGACCCTTCCCATCCTGAAGTGTGGGGAGTCACTCGC
>NW_011896210.1:0-2005 GCF_000151845.1 Pteropus vampyrus | reverse complement strand
ATAGAAGTGGTGACCCAAGCTTGGCTGGGTGGTTGCGGGCTGGAGGCCTACAGAGGAGGACTCAGAGTGAGTCACAGGGGTTTGGCGGGAGCACACAGGGAGGGTGGTTTTAGAGCGACAACCAGGGAGATGGGAAGAGCGCGTGCAGTGGGAAGAGAGTCTGAAGCTTGAAGCAGATTCCCTTCCGTGTGGGGTCCCAGGGGCGTTCGGATCCCTGCCAGGGGTTGAGGGGAGGATGGGGCCTGAGACCCATGGAGAGACCCGTGGAAAGCATAGCTGAGCCGGGGAGCTGCAGGGGGAGAGGGTGAAAGCTGCTGAAGCACAGAGCTCCCCAAACACGGTGGCTGTGACAAGGTCGAGTTTGTCTCCTGGACGTAACGGTCCCGGCTCTGGGTGGCCTGCCACTCTGCGTGTGGTTCTACTACATCTGCTGGCGTGACCTCTAGTAGAACCGAATGCACGTGCACCTCCCGTGTCCTTACCCTGTGCGCGTGGGAGCGGCACGTGGAAAGGAGAGCAGACAACTGCACTTCAGGGTGTGAGAACCAAGTCCTGCCAACTTGTCGCATAGCGCACAGGACCCCACATACCAACGGTGTCACGCGGGACCACTGTACACCAGGGCGTGGCGCCATGCCGTCTCACCCCCCAGGCCCTGTGCCGATCACAGCTCTGTTGTCGTGGAGGAGGGAGAGGGATATGGGGACAGCTAGCTGTCTGCCACAGCAGTGGATGAGGCACATGAAGCCTGGTGTCACTGTGCTTCAGAGCGAGGGCGTGACCAGCAGGAGGGGTTGTCCTTTGAAAGGTAGGGGAGCCCATGTGCTGTTAGGCCAGGACGTCTGGCTCGGTCTAGGAGGCTGTAGCCTTGGGTGCTGCTGAGTGCCAGCTCCTCCTGGGCGTCACGCTGGTAGCGGTTCCGGCATCCATGGTTGATGCCCACCTGCCACCCCCATGCCAAGATGCCATCTCATTGCCGAAACGCGGGCCAGGACCAGGAAGAGGAGGAAGGCGCGCGGGTCTGGCTGCAGCAGGCGGGCCGCGTTCGCACCCCTCCAGGCCGCGGGGGAAGCGCAGGCGCTGAGGAGGCCTCCGGGCCGGCGTGGCGCCCCCAAGGTCTGCAGTCTCACCCTTCATTTTGTGCTGTGCACTCACAGTGGGCAGGGCCACCCTCGGGCTCCAAGAGGACCGAGTGCCCAGACCCCCAGCTGCCCGCGCTGCGCCTGGGGACCTCAGGCTCTGGGCTCTTTATCCGCCCACCGCAGCTCTCCGTCTCCTGTGGTCGAGCGGCCTTCATGGCGGGCATCGTTCATGGCGGGCATCGTCTTTCTTTGTCTTTTCCTCCCACGGATGCGAGAGCGTGCTGTGCCCCCGGAGGCTCGGGCTGAATTGCAGCCGGCGTGAAGGGGCTGGTCCCTCTGCTGAGATGACTCATCCACTTCTCCCTCTGCTGCCGTGCTGCCGGGCTGTCTGGGGACCCCGCAGGCAGAGACAGCGATGGATCTGAGAACTGTTGTCGCAGCTCCCTGGTGGCCAGGGATGGCAAGCAGGAGCGGAGGACGAGTTCCTCCTAGGGGACACTCAGACGAGCAAGAGCCAGCCTGTCTGTGCACGCGCCTTTCAGTAAACACACGGCCCTCTCCTGGGGCCCTGAGCACGAGTGGGTTAGGTGCGCCCGCTGTGGACAGCTGTGAGCAGTCTGACGCGTCCTACCTGGGGAATGTCGTGTGCCATCGTGGGCACTGGCAGTGGGAGGGGCAAGGATGCTCTACATCTCTGCTGAAGCAAACTCATTGCATCCGTTTCAGGCCTCCGTTTTCTTTCTCCGAAAGTCCCATGGCACTTACGAGCCACACTTGGATTTTGCGCACCCTCACGTGCCACCGTGGATCTTGTGTTGCTTATATTGTGGAGACTGCCTTATTTTGGGGTATGAAGGGTAGCAGTGACACCCAGGTACACTGAGGCAGAAAGAGGCTTCCAGTGTGGGCCTTGACCTTGGCCA
>NW_011896209.1:3324-5410 GCF_000151845.1 Pteropus vampyrus | reverse complement strand
AAACAAACAAACAAAGAGAGAAAGAGAAAGAGGGAGGGAGGGAGAGGGAGGGAGAAAGAAAAAGACTAGGAGATGCTTAATCATAGTTTTTTGTACGACAATGTACCAAACTGATGATCAGCTCATTGCTATCCCCACTGAAGAAATTTCCTTTTTTTTAAAGTTCAAAAACCCAGAAAAAGTAGAGTCTTCCCAGAATCCACCAACAAGCATGTACTGAAAACCTACTGTTTTTAGGACTTGCTACATAATGCAGAAGCTATATACAGTCATAAATTTAAAAATGAGCACCTCCCCTCAGAGTCTACAAATTAGCTACAGATATAATTAGGGAAAAATAATCAGAAGATGCAGATAATTATATTCAGGTTGGGAAACGAGTTACAGGAAACCTAACACAGTGCCTGGAAGATAGTATACACTCAATAATTATTGATGCGTTAACAAAGAATGACAAACTAGATTTTTTTGTCTGGAGGAGAATAAAATACACAAGTCTGAAAAGCATATCATATCAAGACTAGCTGAAAGAAATAACACTATTTTACCTGGAAGGAAAGATTTTCTAGGAACAGGATAGCTGTCTTCAAAAATCACAAAAGGCTATGCTATGAAAGAAGGCTAAGGCTGTTTATCCATGAGCATGGAGCTGGCTAAAAACAGTCATCAACAGGGAGTAGCCTTCAGGAATTGGTACTGTGAGAACTACACTACCTGAAGATCTCTCTGGAAATCTTCCTTTTCTCTGATTCTGTTTTTAACATTTCTCATTTATACCCTTGAATTCATGAGGATGGAAGGGTAGCTGGTATTGCTATCTACACTGTAAGTATTAGGAAAATGACATACAGAAAAGTAAAATTATACCATGGTGGTTAGGAGTAGAAGTCTAAAGTCAAAAAAAAATTCTTGCATCACCACCTTACAAAACTTGTAACTCCATGGTCAAGTTACTTAGCTTACCTGAGCTTCTAATAAACTTCCAGCAGCATTGGTTGCTGGCCCCATGGATTACACTTTGAGTAATAAGGCCAATACCTCTAATGCAAGCATTACTTGAAGTCAGGGTCCAGGACTAGAATGAGGCAAGGCAGGTACCTGCCATGGGCACAACATTTAAGGGAGCATCAAAAATTTGGCAATCAAGATAAATAACATTTTAATGGAATATTTTTACAAATCAAATCTAATGCAAAAAAAAAAAATCAAAGAGGAACAGAATATCGAAATTTTAAATAAAGACAGGATCAGTTACGGTACCATGCAAACCCATACTGCCACCAGAGGCAAAAGAAAAATCAGTAATACTTATCCTGTCTAAGTTTTTGACTACTGATTTTTTTACATTGATTTTGAATGTTTTAAATATCTACTTTGACTACTAATTTTTTTGTCTCCTCCTTAAATTTTGTGCCCAGGTCAAGGGCGTCCCTCTTTGCACCCTAGTCCCAGCCCTGAATGAAATAATGCATGAAAAGTGCTTAGCAGAGTGTCTGCCATAGTAAATACTCAATTAGAGTTATTATTTTTGACCACTGTATTCTTCTATGGACAAATAATACTTCAAAGACAGAGTAAGAAGCAGAATCCATATTTCAGGGGTTATTTTGTTTGAAACACCTGTTCAATCTCTCGAAGAGTAAAAGAAACTCTGCTCTCAACCAGAAGGAGTTTATACAGGTTTTCTGCAGAGGTTATAAAAAAGCGGGGCGGGGGGAGAGGAGGCAATCTCAAGAAACCGATCTTGCAGGAAGGCAAAATATAAAGTACATGAGATTGACTTTGAGTAATAAGGCCAATACCTCTAAGTTATTGCAAGCATTTCATGAAGTCAGCATCCAGGACTAGAATGAGGCAATAAGATATAAATGTTTAACTCTCAGGGTTAGTTGGTTTTTATTCTAGCTTGACCACAGGCATTAAGGGTCATTTAACCCAGAATTTTGAGAAATAC
Organism: Pteropus vampyrus; assembly: GCF_000151845.1. Classification (NCBI taxonomy): domain Eukaryota; kingdom Metazoa; phylum Chordata; class Mammalia; order Chiroptera; family Pteropodidae; genus Pteropus; species Pteropus vampyrus. Next base: position 3,456 of record NW_011896209.1, on the reverse strand, counting down.
ACAGAGAAAGACTCATGAAACAATATTTGTATCATTATTTCATGCATCACAACCAAAGCCAATGGGAAATCTCAAGGTTCATGGATTTCTGGCATGCATTAAATCCAGCACTATAATTCAACGACTTAAAAG
>NW_011896209.1:0-359 GCF_000151845.1 Pteropus vampyrus | reverse complement strand
TACCACTTATCACTATCTAAAATAATAATGTTTATTTAGTTTGTTTTTCTCTTTCCTATCCTCTGGAATGCAGATTCCTTGAAAAAAAGAACCTCGTCTGTCTTGTTTACTGTTCTATCCCTAATGTCTACAACTGTTTCTAGAATATAGGCAATCAGTAAATATTTGTTGGATAAATGAATCCAGTAATTTAATGGAGATAAGCAAACTGTTAGAATACTGAGAAGGAATGTCTTAGTTCTGCCTGAATGTGTTAAGGAAGGCTTCTCTGAAAAGGGGACATTTGAGCCATCTTTTAAAATGAGCAAAAGTTTTCCAGGTATTTAAGGAGTGAGGGGAAAGAAAATTGTGAACGAAGG
>NW_011896208.1:4451-6685 GCF_000151845.1 Pteropus vampyrus | reverse complement strand
CATCTATCTATCTATCTATCTATCTATCTATCTATCTATCTATCAATTTATTGTAAAAGACTCATAACAAAATTTGTGATCTTAAGAATTTTAAGCATATATTTCAGTACAGTTATACAGTAGTATATATAGTAATATGTTCACAAGGTTGTGCAACGAATCTCTAGAACTTTTCATCTTCTAAAATTGAAGCTGTGTACCCATTGAATAAAAACTCCTCATTTCTCCATCTCTCAGCCCCTAGCCACTACCATTCTGGCTTCTATTTCTATGTGTTGACTTCTTTAGGTACCTCATATAAGTGAGATCACATAGTAATTAAATAGGTATGCAAATATCTCTTCGAGATCTTCCTTTCAGTTCTTTTGGATATACATACAGAAAGCAGGATTGCTGGACCACATGGTAATCCTATTTTTAATTTTTTGACAAAACTCCGTAGTGTTTCCTACAGCAGCATATCATTTTACATTCTCAGCAACAGGGCCCAAGTGTTCCAATTTCTCCAAATCCTTACCAACACTTGTCATTTTCTACTTTTTTGATAGTGGCCATCCTAATGAGGTGATATCACTGTGGTTTTGATTTGCATATTTCTAAGGATTAATGATGTTACATATATTTTCATATGCTTGCTGGCTATTTATCATATCTTATTTTTAAAATCAGGAAAATATGTGTAAGTCAAAAAGAGAGTGTACCTTAACCTCTTTGTGTCCTCTATCTTCTTGTGAACTCACTTGGCAAAAAGCTGCGAGAACTCCCTATCCCATTCTCCGTTTGCAACTGGGGGAGCTGATTCACTCAGGAGAAAAATCATGTAGTCAAGCAGATTGTCCTGCTCTGCATTAACGGTTATCTGCCTCAGCTCTGCCTTCAGCATAGCTCAACAATCCTACCATATTTTTCTAGTCAGCGAATTTCGGTACTTTAACAATCAACACAGCCAAAGCGATGTGTACTGACCGGATACCAGAAGCTTCTACATCTTCTCTCCCACTTCCAATCAGAGCTCAGACCCCCCTAGAAGCCACCATTTCTCTGACGCCCCTCATGTCAGGGCTCCTAGCCTTCCTTCTTGCCTTTACACAGCCTCAGCCCACCCTCACAGCAGGAGCAGGTGTAGGGGAGCAAGAGAAGGAACAACTGTAAGTGGAAATCTGGAAGCTCATCCAGGGTTGGATCAGGAGAAATGGTGTCATTCGTGAAGCCCACATACTCTGATCATATTTCTAGAAGAAAAGAATTATAAATGGTAGTTCTGTATGGAAATAAGGACTGCTGTTACTCTGGTAGGTGGGTTCTTATGGGCTAGACAGGAACCTAATTACCCTTTAGGATGTTGCTTGTATGAAAACAATATATTTATAAGTTCCCATTTAGCGATGTATATCTAAGCCTTTCAGACACAAGTCGATCTAACTTGGGGACTACCAGAGTGATGAAAATCTATATGCATAATTATTAGCAGAAGCTTGAAAATATACATATAATACAATAAGAGAGTCAGTTTAGTAAAGAAATTGAGGAAAAATAATATTAGGAAAAGTAAGTTGAAGCCATAGATAATTTCTAGTTTTAAAATGCCTGCCTAAAGGCAGGCCAAGCTTCCTACAAGCCAATGCAAAGATAGAAATTCACTAGTCACATGAGTCTGGAGATTTTGTTTTGGCCTAATTTCTCTGGAAAAAAGCTCATTTCTACCTAGTACTACTGCAGGCTATAAATCCTCAACAGAGAACCCTTAAGTAATGTAGTTACTAACATAATAGCTGAAGCGGGGACTATCCCAGTGCTTTGTCTACATTGTTGCCTTCACATCTCAGAAAAAATCCATGAGGCTTTTCTGACATGAGGAAATGGGGGCACAGAGGAGTTCAATAACTTAGCTAGATCATACAGCTCATGAATGGTGGGCTGGAACTTGCTTGACTACGTCTGTTAGTCATTTAAGCCCATGCTGTTGACCACTGTTTTATGAACAATCACCCTAGAGTGAAATCAGTAAGTTCTATATGATATTTCTTATAATGACCTCAATAGCCAATGATAAAAATGTGTCAACAAAGGAGAAAATTATCTTCAAACTAGAAGCCTAAAGAATTACTTGTAATGCAACTTTAAATTTTTATCTTGAATTTTATGTTGTACTTTCCACTAGTACATTACTAGGAAAAAAATTAATGTTATTTTTCAAGGCGAAAAATTCTCTATTTCTCTAGTAAATAAAACAG
>NW_011896208.1:0-2336 GCF_000151845.1 Pteropus vampyrus | reverse complement strand
GGAGTCAAAGGCCCATTGAGAAGAGGCTCAAAGCAGAGTCTGGGAGAGGATCCAGACAAGCCACTGCAAAACAAAGTGGGAAGATTTGGTTTGGGTTGTTGGGGTACCAGCTGAAAGAAGGTCAAGAAAAAACAATAAGCCAGAGCCTACCTTGCCAAAACTGCCCAGAGGAATGTTTCACAATGGAGAAGTGTAATGGTCAATTTTAAGTTGTTTTTAGCACCCTCCCACCCCCAAATTGGCCAAGACCTCAGCAAAGTCGACTACACTCACATTACTATGTGTGAGCAGTTTTATGTGGATAGTACGAAAAAAGGGCTGCATCGTGAGCCATGGGGTAGAGTGGGAGCCCCACAAAAGCAAAATCTCAGAGGCATAGTGCTACAAGGATGAAAGCCCCAGGAATGGGCAGCAGCCTTGCAGAAGATGTGGGATGGGGCTGAAGGTGACATCAGCTACTCAGATTTTAAGGAGCAATATCATTTGTCCTGTTATAACTGACCGTGAAGCACATTTGGGTTGGAGATGTTTGAAATATAACTATTTCTTCTACTTGAAATAAGTGCTTGGATAATTTTAGAATCCCCTGATGAAATACGTGTATCTACAATTAGAACGGTCAAATATTTTATGCCAATTTATTCATCTAGTCTTACCTTAAACTTTATTTCAATTAACAAATGTATTTCGAATATCAATATAATAATTTGTATTTTATACAATATTTCATGTAATTTTAAAAAATCTTTTGCCTTATTGGATATAAAAATAAACTTTTCACACTTCTAATTATAGCTATGAGAAACTAGCATGATCTCTTTTCTCATAACTAATTTTTCTGTTAGAAGTATTTGATAATGAAGTGCTTTGGGGCAGCTGTTTTGGCCTTCTTAATTTTAAAAAAGATTTCTCATTTATTATTTTGAAAACTAAAATATACTTAAGGAAGTGTGAATTATGCTTTAGCATTAATATGCTTTTCAGAATGCACAATAATATAGGACACCTAGAATAGTGAATATATGAAAATACTGAGTATTGATTTGTACCTTAAACAAAAGACCACTAAGGATCTCTCCTAGTTTTAATTTAAGAATTTATGTTTTTCTCAGAATTGTAGAAACACTTAATTCCACTGATCTACTTTTCAAGTGTTAAAAGTTACCAAATACAGCAGTTATTTGAAAATTAATTTATTTTAATGAATATAATCCCAGAACTCACGCATGATACATGCAACAAGTATTTGATATATAATTGCTCAAATTCAGGGTTGGCCAAACTCAAATTGTACTGAGTTCAATGAATGGTCACAGTATAGCTAATGAGAGACTGAAAAAGAATTGAACTGGCACCTGGCTACTATGCACAAGGCAAGCATTCAGTAAGTATTGCTGACTTGGCAAGAGCTTTAGTTCATGAAGTTCATGTCTTACTACTACTGCCCTAATCAGTTGAGACAGAATTAGCACTAGCTAAGTCGCCTGTGTGCTGCCTGAAGGGGTTTGTTGAGGGTAAGAGTCTGAAGACAGAGATTAAGGAGTCCTCATCCTCCTAAAGTGCTGGGCATCCAGGATTAGAGCCCTGGGTCAGAGAAATCCAGCCCGAATGCAAACCTAAGCATCAGTGCACTCCCGCATTGGGGATTACCAGACACGCTCCACGTTTAAAACCGATATCCCAGTCTACGCGTTGTCTCAGGAGCATTCCGTCTGCCATACCAAAGTGACCTTGGCTCACAATTTGTCTAAACGTTTTTTAAATAGAAGAAGATACCCAGAAAATGTGGAAGTTAGTATTTAAAGACTCATGGGTTTATCCTATGACTCAATATTCCCAAAATGGTGTGTTTGTAGAAACACGGATTTGGAGCTTCAATTATCTACCTGGCTGAAGAAGGGAAAGGTCTAGTCAACCCCAGAATATTTCCTTGAAAGTGTCCTAATGGTATTTGCTTTAAAATATAATTTGGTTTAGGGCGGTGAAACTGTTCTGCATGATATTATAATGATGCATACGTGTCATTACACATTTGTCAAAACCCATAGAATGTACAACACTAAGTGTGAACCCTAAGGTAAAACGGACTTTGGGTGATAACAACATGTCAATGTAGGTTCATTGATTGTAACAAATGTACCACTTTGGTGAAGGACGTTGATAGTGGAGAAGGCTATACATTTGTAGGGGAGAAGTATATGGCAACTCTTCATACTGTCTATGCAGTTTTGCTGTGAACCTGAAAGTACTCCGAAAAATAAAGTCTATAAAAATATAAAGCTATACATATAATTTGGGACAAACAAAAGATAACAGGCATAACATGAAAAAAAAAA
>NW_011896207.1:5421-7777 GCF_000151845.1 Pteropus vampyrus | reverse complement strand
ATATCATTCAGAAGAAAAGTAGATGCCTCATGGAATCCTAGATCACCAGTTAAGCAAAAACCAGCCCTGAAAGTACCCTCAGGTATTTTGAAAAAAAGCAAAAAATGAGATTAAAACTTCTCAAACTTTTGATTAATTTGATAATAATAACTGTAATTTATAATAAGCTAAGTACCAGTCTATGGCCATGCTACCCTGAACAAGCCTGATCCCGTCTGATCTCAGAAGCTAAGCAGGGTCAGGCCTGGGTAGTATTTGGATGGAAGACCACCTAGGAAGACCAGGTACTGTGGGCATAAAAAATAAAAAATAAAAAATAGGAGATTGTAAATTGACAAGGTCTTTGCAATCTGTGAGGTCAACCAAGGGTTGCCTTGCCTAAAAAAAAAAATACACACACACACACACACACACACACACACACACACATATAATAATCTAAGTACCTGCATAGTGAAATAAATATTTTCGAATTTTATTAAAGAAATATGTAATTTTTATCTTTATTTATATATATTAAATTCAATGAGGTAGTGTGATAATAATGAGATATTACACTGAAATCTTTATCCCAGTATCTAGCACAGTATAAAGGGATCAGTAAAAAAGCTACAGTTGTTATTATACCACTATCACTGGACAATTTCACTAATTAAAGCTATAAGTTTTTGATACTATGAACAAAGTATTAAGAAAAAATAAAGATCATGTGCAATTTCTCTACCTAGAAAAAAGCATTGTTAGTATCTTGGTCATTATATGCAAATATAATTTGAATATCTTCAGGTGTTTCATTAGTTGGAATTAATTTTTTATATGTAACTGAAATCCAACTATAGTGACTTAAGCAAATAGAGATTTACTTTTCTCATGTAGTGAAGAGTACAAAGGTAAGGTGCCCAGGGTTAGTGTAAAGTTCATTGACATCATCAAGGGTTCAAGGATACAGCAATTTTTTGTTCTACTATTCTTAGTGTGCTTTATGGTTACAAGGTGGCTGCTGTACCACCAGGCATCACAAAGAGGGATTAAAAACAAGATACAAAGACAAAAGCCTTTCCTCATGACTTTGCAAACATACCTTTGAAAATGAAAATGCACTTAAGAATAGATTTTCTAGAAACAAAGGGGAAATATTAAATTGGAAAAGTTTTGAAGAAATTACCCAGAATGAATATAGAGAGAGCAAGAGATAGAAAATATTAATCAGCTGTTGATACAAGGAGACATTAGAAAGATAAGGTTCAATATAAGTTTAATAATCCTAAAGGAAAAAGGTAGAGAAATTGAGAAAAGGTGACCTTTGAAGTAATAATGGCTGGGAATTTTTCAATTTTCATAGATAATATGAATCCTTAGATTCACCAGTCAGAATTAATCCAAAGACATAAAAGATAACAACAAAACAAAAATCCATGCCAAAAACAAAATGATCTTAAAATAGTCAGAGAGAAAATGTAAATTTACCTACAAAAGAATAATTTATAGATTCACAACAAACTCCCCAACTGCAATTTTGGAAGTCAGAAAACAATGCTCTGATAACGTTAAAATGCTAAGGAAAAGTAATAGTCAACCAAGAATTCTACAATCAATTAAGTTATTGTTCAAGAATGAGCAAGAGAAAAAAAGAGAGCAAAAATCAAGACTTTTCCCTCGATTTTTGATTATGAAATTTTCTACATAGAAAAAGCTGAAAGAATATTAAACACCTGTATATGCCCATGTATTCAAAAATAATATTCTTCCATATTCACCAAACCTCCGTATGAGGCTTTGCCTTATGTGAACTGGAAACATAAAAATATTGCCAAATCATTTAAATACTTCAGTAGCAAACATCATGATGTTTCACTCCTAAATAATTTAGCCTGTACATTTAAAAATAATGTTCTCCTATATAGCTATAATGCCATTATCACACCTAAGAAAAATAACTTTATAGTATTGAATATTTCATCTATATTCAAATTTTCCCAGTTGTTCCAAGATGGCTTCCATAGCTGCTTTTTCAAATCACAATCCAGTCTGATTCATAATTGCATTTAGTTGCTATGGCTCTTTAATATCTTTTAATTTAGAATAAATCCCTAAATTGTTTCCATGATATTTTGAAAGGACCAGGTCAGTTATATTGTAGAATGACTCAATTTGTATGATTGTTTCCACACAAAGTGTCAATTCACTTGTTCCTTTATCCCTATTTGTCCTTTGGAATAGAAGTAATATCTATATAAGACATGTTCTGATGCAAAACAGTATAGAGCCGTGGTACTCAAAGTGTGATCCCCAAACTAGCAGCAACAATATCACTTAGGAATTTGTTACAAATGCAAATTCTTGTCCCAAACGAGAT
>NW_011896207.1:0-1191 GCF_000151845.1 Pteropus vampyrus | reverse complement strand
CAGCCAAGATTACCCAGCAAAGGTATCATTTAGACTCAAAGGATAGAGAAAAAGCTTACTAGACAAGAAAAAGCTAAAGAAGTTCATCACCACTAAACCAGTATTATAGGAAATGTTAAAAGGACTTCTTGAAGAAGAAAATAAAAGATAAAAAATACAAATAATAAAGTTGCAATAACTACATATCTATCATCAATTAGTTTAAATGTAAATGGATTAATGCTCCAAGACATATGGTGGCTGAATGGATAAGAAAACAAGACCCTTACATATGCTGCCTACAAGAGACTCACTTCAGATTTAAACACACACACAGGCTGAAAGTAAAGGGATGGAAAAAGATTTCATGAACTTGGAAATGAAAAAAGTAGTTGTGGTACATACTTACACTAGATGCAATAGACTTTAAAACAAAGGCTATAACAAGAGACAAATAAGGACCCAGTAGTCTCACTCTGGGTATTTATCTGAAGAAACCCAAAACATTACTTCAAAGGGACTTGTGCATCCATATGCTCATTGTAGCATTATTTACAATAGCCAAGATATGGAAGCAACCTGGATGTCTCTCAATGGATGAATAAAGAGGTGGTACATATATACAATGGAATATTACTCAGCCTTAAATAAAGAATGAAATCTTGTCATCTGCAACATGGATGGACCTAGAGGATATTGTGCTGAGTAAATCATACAAAGACAAACGTCATATGATTTCACTTTTGTGTGGAATCTGAAGAAATTGAACTAACAAAACAAACTTCTAGATACACAGAACATTTTAATGGTTTCCAAATGGGAGGGGGTTTGGGAGGATGGGTGAAAAATGGGAAGGGATTAAGAAGTAGAAATTAGTAGTTACAAAATAGTCATGGGGATGTGATATATAGCATAAGGAATATAGTCAGTAATATTGTAATAACTGTACAGTGTCATATGGGTAGTAGATTTATTAGGGGGATCATTTTAAGTTATATAAATGTCTAATCATATTATTGTACACGTGAAACTAATATAATATTATATTTCAACTGAAATTGAAAAATAAAAAATTATTAGAAGAAAAAATCAGTTGAAGATGAGGGGAGAGCAGAACGCAACTCATATATATGGTTCAACTTTCTTGGAAGACCATATGGCAATAATGGCAGTGTCCATCAACACAAAAAATGTGCAAACCATTCAGCACAG
>NW_011896206.1:3379-4773 GCF_000151845.1 Pteropus vampyrus | reverse complement strand
GCCGCTGCAGACTGGAGACTGGCGGGCTGAACTTGAGCTGTACCTCCCCTCACCTGTGGGCTCCTCGTGCCGAGGCAGCCCCTGGGAGCGGGGATGGGGGCCGGGGCCCCGGGAGCCAACGGCACCCGTCTGTGGGGCCAGACTGCGGCCGCTGTGCTCGGGCGCCATGCAGACGTGGGAGGACACGGCTGTGGCCTGTGCAGAGGTGACGCTCTGGGGACACGCAGAGCACGACTGGAGAGGGGGTGTGGAGACCTCAGTGCTCGTGCTCAGGGCCATGGGTGGGAGGCGCCCCACCCCAAGGGGAGGGCGGGGCACGGGGCTCCTGGGAGCCCCACCTCGCGGAAGGCTGTCATCAGGTGCCGTCCAAAGGGTGGGGTCCGTCGGGCTGCTGACAGGGACTCTCAAGGAAGGGGTCACCCCAGGCAGTGGGGCCTGCAGGCGGCGGCCTTACAGGTCCCATCCAAGGAAGGAACGGGACATGGGCTGAGGGCTGGGGGTGGGAAGGTGACCGCCTGGCCGGTGGAGGCCGCCCCGCTGCAGGGCGGAGTCGCCAAGGGAGGCACAGGCTGGGCTCCTGGTGGGCTCCGACCCAGTTCCGACCCAGTTCGGACCCAGTGTTCAGACTTGTCTGAAACGAGAGGTGTTTTTAAAAAGCCACTCTCTGAAAGCGGCGTCGGAGCCTGCCACGCCGGGGGCGAGGTGGAAGTCAGCTTTGTTTTCAAAAGACGAGGTAGAGGGGGATAAAAACCAGTTTAGAGCTGTTTTTATGTTTATTTTATTTTTAAACAAAATCCACTTTTCCAATGTGAAAGTACATCGGCATTAAACCAAATTTAGAAAATTACACACTAATAGAGAGAAGGACGACGAGAACGTGACACCCCAGAGGGTGGTTCCCCCGGCCGGGCCCGTGCGGCGGGGCTGCGGACGCCGTGCTGACCGCGCCGGCCGCGGTCCTGTGCTCGCGCCCCCGGGAACCGACCTTGGAGTTTGCCGGGACGTTTGGCTTGTCCCTGTGTGGTCCCAGGTGGTCGTCTCCGGCAGCTGTGCTCGGGTCCAAGGCCCCGCTCGGTCCCCGTGTGACACACGCCCCTGTGCACCGCTGTCTTTTATGTCACAGCGTTGAGACGCTCTCATCTATTAAACCGCAGGAAACGAGCGCCAGCAGGAGACAGGGTTGGGGCTCGCTGTGCCTGGACGCGGGAGACAAGGACTGTCCAGCGTGGTCCCTTTGCCGGTAGACGTCACCGGGCCTCACACTTCGCAGCGTCTGGATCCGCCACCCGCCAGGCCCCGCCTGCCTGTCTTCCCTCCAGGCGTGGCTGAGTGCTGTGTGCCCCGGAGTCCCGCACACCCGTCCTGCTCCTCAGACACCAGCCCCGCTGGTCTCC
>NW_011896206.1:0-724 GCF_000151845.1 Pteropus vampyrus | reverse complement strand
CACACGTGGTCCCCGGCAGGGCGTGTGTCCCGCAGTCCCCCCCTGGGCCGCGCTGCCTGACCCGGCGCTGTGCCCGCCGCCCTGTCGTTTCTGCGCTGCAGCTGCGCCGAGGCCACCCAGCCACCCACGTCCACCACCCGCTTGGCCCCACGCCTGCTGGCGGCCAGGGCTGTGCCGACCGCACCCCGCGTCCTGAGTCCAGTGAGCGCTGCGGGGCCCACGGCGGGGTCAGGTCTGCGTCCAGCTGCGGCCGGTGTTTGCGACGCGCTGGTGAGTCCAGGAAAACGGTCGTCGCTTCCCGTGCCAAACACGGCGGTGGGTGCCAGGGACGGACACGCAGAGGGGGACGCACATGCGTGGAGGAGACACACGCGGACAGGGACACACGCGGACGGGGACACACGCGTGGACGGGGACACTCGCGCGGCGCCCACCCCCTGCAGCGGCCCGGACCGAGGGGCGCTGGGATCAAGGCCCCCCGCTGGTCTGCGCCGCGGCGCTGCACCCAGGTCCGCTGGCGACGCATCAGCTGTCCCCGTCCTGACCCGTCCACGTCCTCGGCGCCACCGCGGAGCCTGCGTTTTCCCCCCTGTGGGGCTTGTGGCCTGGCGGCCCGGCCGAGGCCCGCGGTTCTTCCCTTATTTCAGCTGCGGCCCGGGAGCAGCTCTGCGCTCCGAGCCTCGAGCCGCGCGGCGCCCTGGGCCCGGGACAGCTGCGCCGAATC
>NW_011896205.1:563-2527 GCF_000151845.1 Pteropus vampyrus | reverse complement strand
TGATCTCTCCTTTTATGTCAGTTAATAATTGCTTTATGTATGTAGGTGCTCCTATGTTGAGTGTGTATATGTTTACTAGGGTTATGTCTTCTTGATTTATTGATCTCTTTATCATTATGTAATGCCATTCTTTGTCTCTTTTTATAGCCTTTGTTTTAAAGTCTATTTTATCTGACATAAGTATCATTACCCCAGCTTTTTTTTTTCATTTTCATTTGTGTGAAATATCTTTTTTCATTGCTTTACTTTCAGTCTGTGAATGTCATTTGATCTAAAGTGGGTCTCTTGTATATAGCGTATGCATAGGTCTTGTTTTGTTATCCTACGTCTTTTTATTGGAACATTTAATCCATTCACATTTAAAGTGATTATTATTTGTATTTTGTTATTTATTTTTTCTTTTTTACCACTTTTTTTTTTTAATAGAAGTCCCTTTAACATTTCTTGCAATACTGGCTTGTTGGTGATGAATTCCTTAAGCTTTTCCCTGTCTGGGAAGCTCTTTATCTCACCTTCCAGTTTAATCAAGAGCCTTGCTAGGTAGAGTATTTGTGGTTGTAGATTCATAACTTTGAATATTTCTTGCTAGTCCCTTTTGGCCTGCAAAGTTTCCATTAAAAAGTCAGCAGACATTCTTATGGGGGTACCCTTGTAAGTAACTAGCTTCCTTTCTCACTGCTTTTAAGACTCTCTCTTTGTCTTTGACCTTTGGCATTTTAATTATGATGTGTCTTGGTGTGGATCTGTTTGAATTCCTCTTGTTTGTGACTCTGTGCTTCCTCAACTTGTATGTCTAATTCCTTTTCCAGGTTAGGGAAGTTTTCTGTCATTATGTCTTCAAATAGATTCTCAATCCCTTGCTCTCTCTCTTCACCTTCGGTTACTCCTATGATCTGGTTATTGTTACACTTCATGTTGTCACAGAGGTCTCTTAAATTATCTTCATTTTTTAAAATTCTTTTTTCTTTTTATTGCTCTGATTGGGGGTATTCTTCTACTTTGTCTTCCAGTTCACTGATTCGATCTGCTTCTTCCAATCTCCCGTTATATCCTTCTAGTGTAGTCTTCATTTCAGTTATAGTATTCTTAATTTCTGTCTTTTTTATGGTTTTTATGTTTTTATTTATGTTTATTCTCTGTCTTTTGAGGTTCTCATTGTGCTCATCCATTCTCCCACTAAGTTCATTGAGCATCCTTATAATCATTATTTTGAACTCTGTCTCTTGTGGGTTGCTTGCCTCCATTTCATTTAGCTTATTTTCTGGAGTTTTCTTCTGTTGTTTCATTTGTGACATGTTTCTTTGTTTTCTCATTTTATTAGCCTCTCTGTGTTCATTTCTATGTGTCAGGGATATTTGTTTCATCTCTCAGCCTTGGCCAGATGGCCTAATGTAGAAGGTGTCCTGTGTGGCCCAGTGGTGCACTCTCTCTGATCCCCTGTGCTGGGGGTTCTGGATGTGATCTTTGTGTGGGTTGTGTGTGATCTTCTGTTGTCATCAAGCCTTGTTGCTAGTATATCAGAAGATGGGATTAAGGCTTAGGCTGACTAACTGTGGGAATTGGCTACACTCACAGGGTAAGTGTTGCTGTGTGGGGGCATACCCCACTAAGTGAAATTTGCCCTAGGAGGCTTGTGTACTTGTTGCAACCACCCTTTGTATATACTATGTATGGGGCTAGTTAGGAGTTGCTCTGTTGTGGTCTAATGCCAGCCTACAGATGCGTTGGTTTTGTGGCCCCTTGGGAGGGGCTCCCCAGTAGGCCAAAGTCAGCTGCTGCTTTTGATTGCTCAGGGCTACCCGGTGGGAGCTACAAAATAATCCTCAGATGGTTGTTGCTTATGCTAGATCTATAGGTAAATGGAAGAGACTATGCTGTAGGCAGCAGTCCTCTTATCTCTCATCTCTGACCTAGGGCAGTTTAGCAGAGGGACCAGTGCTCCTCAAAGCCTGACATTGCCTGTC
>NW_011896205.1:0-513 GCF_000151845.1 Pteropus vampyrus | reverse complement strand
GGACCAGTGCTCCTCAAAGCCTGACATTGCCTGTCAGATGCCCATAAGTCTCTGAAACTGGAAAAGCCTCTGGGTAATATGCATGTTGGGTGGTGCAGGAAGCCCTGGAGTCTCCTGAATATATTGAGTAGATTTCCCCTTGCCACTGCAGTGTTAGTTTACATGCCAGCACTATCTGTGTGGCTCCCTGTACAAGTTTTCATTGCAGCAAGGTTAGCTGCTGCCCACCACCTTGGGCCTGAATGTGCTACCCCAGGGCAGGGGCAGCTGCCTATCAATGTGTGATGGGCTCTTTGTGTATTGGATGAGGCAGGAGCTCAGGAAGTCCATGGCCGTCAGGCCAGCAACCTCAGTTTTCTGCAACTCTGTGTCTGCATGTTTCCGCAGTAGTCACAGATCACAGGGAGACCAGCTGCCATTTGGAGCGGTTCCACACACCCCTGTGCTTCCTGGACACTATATTGCAACTCTCATAGGCAGCAGAGGTTTGCCTGCAACTGATTTCCCTGCAGT
>NW_011896204.1:1827-2198 GCF_000151845.1 Pteropus vampyrus | reverse complement strand
GGTGCTGGAGAAACACTGTTGAAATAAACATAGCTCAACCTTCATGGAATCTCCTGGGGAAGGTCAGTATAAACACAAACTTACTTAAATGTTATGCAGGAAAAGGTCTTTGAGAGAGTATGACATGAGCAAGTTAAAATGAAAAGCTCTGTAGGAGGGATCTTTCTGACTAGGCTGCATATAAGCAGATGTTCAAAGACTAGGTTAGAGCTAGCCAGGAATTTGGTAGTTACACGAACAAAAGAAAAATAGAGTCATCGGAAACCACCTAGCCATGGAATTCAGCAGGCACTTCATCCTTTGGTTTCCCTTTCTTAGCATTTATCATCCTTGACCGTACCCTCATCACCTCTCTCCCATCCTACTCTCTG
>NW_011896204.1:0-1777 GCF_000151845.1 Pteropus vampyrus | reverse complement strand
GGAATTCAGCAGGCACTTCATCCTTTGGTTTCCCTTTCTTAGCATTTATCATCCTTGACCGTACCCTCATCACCTCTCTCCCATCCTACTCTCTGGTTTTCCTTCTCAGTGTTTGTAAATATTTTTTCCCTACAACTGCACTTTTTAAATATTAGTATTTCTCAGAATTATCTCTTAATATTCTGTTTTGCCTAGGTGAGTCCATCCATTCTTACAGCATCAGTTACCATTGCTGTATCAATGATAATCGCATCTAGTCCACATTCCACATTTCGTATTCTCAGTGGCTTAACCTATTCATCTGAGCATCACCCTAGATTTCTACCTCACTCTATTTAATTACTCACCAAGTCCTACATACTAATACTTTATATTTATAAAAATTTTTACTTTTATTCCCACCTGCCATTACCTATTATCTCTTGTCTAGACTACCACGCAGCATCGAAATGTTCTCTGACTTTAGTCTTTTTATCACCTAATCATTACTTCTGAAGGAATCCAGAGTGTTCTTTTAAAAGCACAACTCTTTTAATGTTACAATTTGCCTAAAACTCTTGAGGTTTTCTATGAACTAATATATTTTTAAAACTATTATCACTATATTAATTGGAAATATTTCAGTTATAATTTAGAGAAACCAACTCAGACTAATTTCAGCAGGGAGAGAGAATTTGGCTATCATAACTGAAAAGTTTCAGGATGATTTTCAGCCATTGTAAATTTAGAAAATTAATTAATCGATTAATTTGGGTTTCTCCAATAGCTCTTTACTGTGTGCTGGCTTTAGTCTCAGAAAGGTCTTTCTCAAAAGAGAATAAAGATGAACATGAAAAGCTGAACGCTTTTAGTCGACTAGTTTAAAATGCACATTGTAAATTTCCAAATTGTTCCAGTGAGAGTCAAATTTAATTGGTATATACTTTTTTGACCAGGCTGGGGTAAGCACCTACTCCAAAAACTTGGGAATGAAGATAAACTCACTTGAAACCCATAGACTGAGATTAGGAAAAGATTGTTTATTGAAAATAAAGATAATGTTTCTAATATATGGGCACTAATATTCAATAGCAAAATTACTAGATATCCACTACAAAGACTTGCAAAATTCTTTAAGATATTGTGCTGCTCATCTGCCCAGTTCATCTCTCACACTTATCAACTGTTCCATCCATAAACAGATATTTGCTGTTTCTCCAACAGGTCTCTTATATGCAGATATTTACAAATAATTGTTTGTCAGAAACAGTTTTTGCCATTTTCTCAAACTCCTAAACTTTCTTTATGTTGTTATTTTGACATCACTTCCTACAAGAAGCCTCCCTGGCCCTCTGTTTACGGTCTAGCTTCTTCTTCCTTTTCTAATTACCAGCCTGTCTTCCCTTTATAGGTATTAAGATCAGGCCTAGTTTCTTGTCCATTGCTGTATCCCCAGCTCTCAGCACAGTTCTTAAACTAAAAAATCTGAATAAATAATCTTGGAAAAAAATACAGAACATTCTAGAGCTTCTTTATCTACAAATTCACTGTACCAACATTTTACCAACAAGTTCATTCTATACTTTTAAAGAGATGATATTTATAAATTAGATATTTAATGCAGTGCTTCACATATCTAGATAGTATATAGCTATTTCTTTTCTTCCTTTAAAATTGAAATAATTCTGTCAATTCCAATTATTTAGCTAAAATCCATCTAATATATCAGTGATAGAATTGTTCTTGCAGATCAGAGTTCTACAAATTACAGGCAGAGATACAGGACAAAGTGAGTACA
>NW_011896203.1:5141-9211 GCF_000151845.1 Pteropus vampyrus | reverse complement strand
CATAATTGTAAGCCCATTTTAGTAGATGATCGATGAAATAGGTCAGGGGCCTATTGGCTAAAATAAACAGTAAATTCTTTTGACAGCTCTGAGCTTTTCCAGACAGGAACTCAAAAAGGGGCTGGGTTGTCCCAGACACATCGACCTTCCGCTGCTAGACATCATGTTAAAGTTTGAAGTTTGCTCAAGTCTCTTAGTTTGGATGGAGTCATTATGTGTTGAGAGTTCGCTGCAGTTCCAAGGGGCTAAGAAACAAATGACGAGGAGTAAGACCAGTTACCTACCTTTGGTCTTTACAACTGAGAGGAGATACGCAGACCAAAAAATTAATATAGAATAGCATCCATGTAGGAAAAACTTTTTGGTTTGGCAAAGCATAGTGGAAAGTACTCATGGATGTTTTCATAGAATATGGAGAGATGTTACGGATTAGCAATTAGGGAATGCTAAGAAATCAATCAGAAATCAGAGGATTTCTAAGCAGATTCTTGAGTATATTGGAATTTAGGTAATCTGTACTCGGGCCATCCCACAGCCCAGAAAGAGGAAGGGAAAGTAGACGATGATGGCGATTCTTATGTAAGTGAGGAAAAAATAATTTTCCTTTTACTCTTCTAAATTCTCAGCTGGGGATCCTGTAACAAAGGATTGATTTACAACAGAAAAACAAACCGAAGTTTATTAGTATGTACACCTCATATATATACATGGGAGATCACCAGGGAAAATGAGTCATTCTCAAAGAAAAGGCTTAGAATTCAGGCTCTAATACCATCTTCAGCTAAATCAAAGAAAGAAAGGCCATGGGGGAGGCCAGTTACGGGGAGGTGACCAGGAAAAGTAAACAAGGCTCAGGTTTGTTATGCTGATTTAAGCCAGTGCCTTCTTCTTTGCAAAGAGTTTCTTTCTTTCTTGTTTTTTTTTCTTTACCCTAACTCTAACCCTAACCCTAACCCCTAACCCCTAATCTTAACCTTAACCTTAACCCTAACCCTAACCCTACCCCTACCCCTACCCCTACCCCTAACCCTAACCTTAACCCTAACCCTAACCCCTGCAAAGAGTTTCTTGTGATTTAGTCACCCTCCTCTTCCTAGTACAGAGAAGGAGACACCCTTAAAAATGGAGATTTCCTTTATGAATGTGCATTTCCCATACTATGGTGTAAATTCTCAATTTTCAGAGATTCTTTTATGTCTTCTGTTTCTCAAAAGAATCAGCTCAAAATAATCCTTATGCCAAAAAGACACATTTTAGGGTGGCATATTCTGCCACCCTTTATTTCCTGCCATTGAAACTTCCCAAAGAAGTTTCATAGCGCAGAAGCTGAGCTGGTAGATGACTTCATATCTCGTTGAACCCACCTCTTCACCCTGAGCATCATGGTGTTCAGTTAAACAGTTGAATGCATCTCAGGAGGTGGTGTTACAAGTGAGCACTTGCCTCAGTTAAGCCTCTACATGGTGTGAGCAATTGGGAATTTAATAAGAAGTATTTCTATAGCAACAAAACAAAAACAAAAGTTAATGGTTGGAGCAGACTATAAACTCAGTTTCTGAGTCCAGAGTGCAGCCTACTGAGATTTCTAGATGTGGGTCTCCAGGCATCTTTTGCTGTTTGAATGTCTGGTGATGTCATCGAGTGTTCCAGTGACCTTTCCGAGTGGCCCACACAAGAACAGGTATGGAGTTGTCCATAGAGGAGCTGTCGTGGGGATTTCTCTGAGGTTTACATCGGGCATCCTGCTTCCGCTTGCAGAACTTTGGGAAATGGACGGTTTCTGTGGTAAGTGATTCCAAGTCAGAAGGGTGGGAGAAATTGAAAACGTTAGATAGTTGAGGAAACTAGAAAAATTCAAGATCCAGTCGGGTTTACAGGTGGATAACAGAACCTCAGAGACAACAAACAGGGCTGGAATCTCATATCTGCATGGTGTGCTGTAATTTTCCACTGAAACAATTTTTCTCTCTGTAGTCACTCCTATTTCTCCCAAAGATAATCACAGGAAGACTAATTTGTTTGAAAAATAAGACTGGTCTCATTAAATTTGGCCTTATTATTTACATAAGTGCATCAAGAGTAGTGATCAATCATACAGGCTCTTTTTAAGTCTGTTTTGCTAGAACTTTTAATAAGGAATCTCATCTTGGAATTTTAAAAGTCTCTCGAGGCTAAGAAGCCAAGCCAAGGACTTGCCATCAGACACTGCCTGTGATATCCACAGAGTTGGGTGAATTCCTCTTTTCTTGAGGGCTCCAAAATATCCTGAGGTACCTGGCCCTTGTAGGAAGTGACCTTGCTCGCTCACTTTTAAGTCTGGGTTTCCAAAGGGAGTTCTTTTAGCTCCATAGAGTCAACTGTATTTCCTTAAAACTATGTGGCCGTATCTGATTCTGGGCACATCATTCTCCAATATGACGTTGCAGTCAAAGCTTTGGTGATGTAACCAACGTTTCTGATTGTGCCCTGTTGCAAGAACAGATTCTTACTGAACTTATGCAAATAACTATATGTCCATGAAAATAAAAATACCCAGTAAGAGTTTTTGAATTCTGAAGGGACCGATAAGGGAGAAAAAGATCAATGTTTCCATTGTGTACAAAGGTGGACTCTACAAAACTGAGTAAGTTGGAAATAGCTTATGAGAAGAGAAAATGTGTTGCTTAAATCTGAAGAGAAAACAAAACGTTCAAGAACCAGCACTGTTTCAAACAAAAAGTCATAAAAATTATAATCATCTTCATTAGTTCATTAGTCCGACATAATTAATTCAGGTTTGTTTTTTTTTTTTAAATCCACCACTTTCTCCATTAGAGTTCTGAAAATTTTTACCGAGTTTAGTGGTATATTTTAATGTTATCGTAAAACTTTGTCAGAAACATTTTTGGCAACCTGACATTGCCACGATATCCAAAAGCATGATTTTGTATTTTACAAAAGGATTCCTCTACATGGGATTGAATGGTCCTTTACCGTATAGATTGAGCGATTAGAACATACCTTAGGATATGGGATATTTTTTACCCGTTGTTTTGCTCGGAAGTGCTGGATAGGTAGGCAATGGTGCTCAGGGCCAACTCAGCAATTGAATCTCTTAAACTCGACATATGGATTATGGAGAGGCAAGGTCAAAGTCATGCCCGCTCTGGCAGAGCAGTGTCCAGGCTGGGTCCACTGCTCCACCTGCTACTAAGAAGCAGTTTCTCCAGAAGAGGCCGATCACTGCCCGTCCTTAGACCCCACAAGCGTTATCTAGCTGGTCCAGCATGGACACACGATCACATCCTAGGGCACAAGCCAGCTCGACATGCACAGTCAGGACTGGTACCAGCGTCTAACACCTCATGGCCCAAGGCATTGCCTCCCCATGACATGCCCTTGTCCAGGACATTATCTGGAGCTGCCCTCAGTGATTCTCAGAGAGTCTGGGAAACTCACCTATGTGGCACTATCATTCACTGGTTCTCCAACTTGACCGTAAGTTGCAATATTCTGGGAACTTTTAGAAAATGCTCATGCTTGGTCCTACCTCTGGAGCTTCTGACTTAATTGGTTTGGGGTACAGTCAGGGTATCAGGAGCTTTCAAAGTCCTCACTCAGCCCCAATGTGCAGCAAGGTTTGAATGCAACTGATATAACTGGTAAGGCCTCCCAGTGCAGAAAAGAAGAAAATCACCACAGATTTGGGCACTAGTGGGCACTCCCTCGGGTAAGGCTCCACCAAACACACCTTTCTTCCTGAGGTTGGTCCTGCCCTTAGCTCAGATGAAGGCAGCGTGGAGCCCCTCCCGGCAGCCCACCTCTGCTGCGCTCCCAGCGCTTCAAGCTGATGAAGTGGAGGCTGGATCATCGCACCCCCTGCCGTGGCTAAGAAAGTAATAACAATACTAATTATAATTATAATTGTTTTTAAAAGATAAAATGATGTTCTCTGGAGAGTGCCAGCTCAGTAAAAATGCCAGCAGCATAGACGACAAACTGTGAAAACTGTAAATCTAGGGACAGCCAGTTTTATTTCCGTCGTTCTTAAAAACTGCCGAGCACTCGCAAAATCTGAAATTATTCCCAAG
>NW_011896203.1:0-2036 GCF_000151845.1 Pteropus vampyrus | reverse complement strand
AAACAAAACAACTAATCGCCATCTCGTAAGAGTGAAAGCAGGGGCTCTTAACGTTTCTACTATCAGAATTTCTTTGGGTCGTGGCCATGTCTCCAAACCCACTCCCCCTCAAAGGGGTCCCGAGAGCGGGAAGCACTGATCACCATTTCCTTAAGAATAAGGAAGACGACGGAAAGGCCTGGAACAGAAGCTGCATCTGGAGGAATCCGCCCTTTGAAAGGATGCTTTGGCCTTTGAGAAGAAGGTCTCCCAACAAGGAAAGAGCATGGGCAGGACTGATACGATGAGGACGATGTCACCAGGGTTCACTGCTCTCAGTTTGCTCCCCCTTCTGGGGTCCGAACAATCTTCCCAGCATATTAAAGGGGAAGAAAATGGTTTTCTCAACTCGCTTAGGTTCCCTGGCTGGGTCTACAAAAAGGTTTTGACGTATAACATTGTATTAGTTTACAACACAGCGATCTGATATATGCATACATAGTGAAATGATGATCACAACAGAGTTATAAGTTTTTTTCTTGTGATCATGTGCAGAGTGATGCAGGCAGAAGGGTCACAGATGTGAGCCAGAAGTGTGAGCGGGCGCTATCCATCGAAGAAGGTATCCTGGGGAAAGGGGGACTGGGAGGATTTGGGGCAAAGTGAGAGGTGGGAGTTACAAGCGAGAGAAACAGCGGGTTCAAAGTCCTGGGTGAGACAAGGGAGAGATGGAGGCTTTCACGCCCCTCTGATATCAAAGGATAGATCTTCCACACAGAAAATCCACAAGGACGCAGCAGCCTCAAGTGACACACTAGACCAGATGGATTTAATTGATATTTTTAGAGCATTTCACCCCAAAGCAGCAGAATATACATTCTCCTCAAGTACACATGGAATGTTTTCCTGGATAGACCACATGTTAGGCCATAAAACAAGTCTCAATAAATTTAAGAAGATTGAAATCATATTAAGCATCTTTTCTGACTAAATGGTATGAAACTAGAAATCCATGACAA
Organism: Pteropus vampyrus; assembly: GCF_000151845.1. Classification (NCBI taxonomy): domain Eukaryota; kingdom Metazoa; phylum Chordata; class Mammalia; order Chiroptera; family Pteropodidae; genus Pteropus; species Pteropus vampyrus. The sequence goes on along the minus strand of NW_011896203.1, from coordinate 1,038 downwards.
GAAAACTGAAAAATACACAAACATATGGAGGCTAAATAACGTGACAGTAAATAATAAATAGGTTAGCAATGAGCTCAAGGAAGAAATCAAAAGCTAACTAGGGACAAATGAAAATGAAAACACAATGACTCAAAAATCTATGGGACTCAGCAAAAGCAGTCTAAAGAGAGAAATTCCTAGAACACAATTCCATTTATAATTCCATTAAAAAAAAATCTAGGAATAAATTTAACCAAGGAAGTAAAAGATTTGTACTCAGAAAATTATAAGACATCGAGGAAAGAAATTTAAGATGATACAAATTAATGGAAATGTACGCCATGCTCGTGGATAGGAAGAATTAACATCATTAAAATGTCCATAGTACCCAAAGCAATCTACGGATTCAGTGTGATCCCTATCAAAATACCAATGGCATTTTTCACAGAACTAGAACAAGTAATCCTAAAATTTATATGGAACCACAAAGACCCCAAATAGCCAAAGTAATCTTAAGAAGAATAAAGATGGAGGTATCACTACCTGATTTCAAACTGTACGAGGCTGTAGTCATCAAAAAAGCACAGGACTAGCAGAAAGAAAAAGTAAAATGGCGGGGGGGAAGAGAGAGAGACAGAGACAGAGACAGACAGACAGACAGACAGACGGAATGAAACAGACACGTAGATCAATGGCACAGAAGAGCCCAGAAAGAAAGTCGTGCCTCTGCGGTCAGTTAATCTATGACAGAGGAGGCAAGAATATACAATGGGGTGAAGATAGTATCTTTGATAAATGGTATTGGGAAAACTGGACAAATATATGCAAAAAAAAAAATGAAACTGGACTACTGTCTTACACCACGTATATGAATAAACTCCAAATGGATTAAAGACTTTTCGTAAGAACCAAAACCATAAAACTTCTAGAAGAAAACATAGGCAGTAAAATCTCACATCGCTCTTAGTAATCTGCTTTCTGACCCATCATCTCGAGCAAGGGAAATAAAAGAAAAAGTAAACAAATGGGACGACATCAAACTGAAAAGGTTTGTACGGC
>NW_011896202.1:5096-6329 GCF_000151845.1 Pteropus vampyrus | reverse complement strand
TAGTATTCTCTTGTACGATCCTTTGTATTTCTGCGGTGTCTGTCCTAATTTCTCCTCTTTCATTCCTGATTTTGTTTGTGTCCTTCCTCTTTATTTTTTTAGTGAGTCTAGCCGGGGATCTGCCAATTTCATTAAACATCTCAGAGAAACAGCTCCTCGTTGCATTTATTTTTTTCTATTTTTTTTTCAATTTCATTTAATTCTGCTCTAATTTTGATTATTTCTTTCCTTCTGCTGACTTTAGGCTTCATTTGTCCTTCCTTTTCTAGTTTTTTAAGATGAAGCAGTAGGTTGTTTATTTGGACTCATTCTTGTTTTTTGAGATAGGCCTGTAATGATATGAACTTTCCTCTTATGACTGCTTTTGCCATGTCCCAAAAGTTTTGATGTGTTGTACTGTCATTATCATTCGTTTCTATATATCTCTTGATTTCCCTTTTACTTTTTTCTCTGACCCAGTCATTCTTCAATAGTATGTTGTTTAATCTCCATGTATTTGTGGTTCTTCCCGCTTTTTTTCTATGATTGATCTCCAGCTTCAATGCATTATGATCAGAGAATATGGTTGGTGTAATTTCAACCCTCTTATATTTGTTGAGGCTATCTCTGTGTCCCAGTATGTGGTCAATCCTTAAGAATATTCCATGTGCACTAGAGAAGAATGTAAAAGCAGCTGTTTTGAGATGCAAGGCTCTGTAAATGTCAATTATGTCCAGTTGGACTAATGTGTCATTTAAAGATGTTATTTCCTTATTGATTTTCTTTTTGGATGATCTATCCATATACAACAGTGGGGTATTTATGTCCCCGACTATGATAGTGTTTTGGTCTTTTTCTCCCTTTAGTTCTGTTAGTAATTGCTTTACATATTTTGTGGCTCCCTGATTGGGAACATAGATATTAAGTGTTATGTCTTCTTGGTGTATGATACCCATTGTCATTATGAAGTGCTTCAGTATCTTTCTTTACCTTTTTTATTTTGAAGTCTGTTTCGTCCAATATTAGTATCACTACTCCCACTTTTCTCTGTATGCCATTTGCTTGAAATATCATTTTCTACCGTTTCATTTTGAGTCTATATTATCTTTGGAATGGAGATGTATCTCCTGGAGGCAGCATATGGTTGGGTTTTGATTTTTGATCCAATCTGCAATCTGCCTTTTTATTGGTAAGTTCAGTTCATTTATATTTAGGGTGATTATTGAAATATGAGATTTTCCTATAACTATTTTA
>NW_011896202.1:0-2241 GCF_000151845.1 Pteropus vampyrus | reverse complement strand
TTGTCAGTATTAGCAACAGTTTCGGTAGTGTTTGCTCAGATTCCCCTGAGGTTCCAGGGTGTCTGGTCTTGCAGGATATGGCGGGAGGGGCCCTTTGAACTAGGGGATGGAAACTGAAGTTCAGCCTCACGTTTTGCAACCATGGCTGGTAATATTCAACTGTTGCTTCCATGCAATCCCACTTCTCTGATTTCTGCCCTAATCCCTGGGCACTGCCATCACATGGAGGTCACAGCTCTCCCAGGCAGGGCTGTTCAGGGAACCTGCCTCATCTTCTCCCCTCCCGCTTCTCCTACAAGGAGCTCCAGCTGGGGGAGGTAGCTTCTTTGTTTCTCCCAGTCTATTGCCCAACTCCCAGGGTTCTGATCTGTAGTAGTTCTTATGGGCAGATCCCATGCTCAGAAGTGTCTGTGTACAGGTTTTATGTTGAGTTTTAGATGTTTTATGTTGAGTTTTAGATGTTCAGCTTGTTGTTGTTTCAAGTAGAGAGTCTGGAGACATCTCTGTCTCCACCATGTTTCTGAAATCTCTCTATATTTTGCTTTTTAAAAGAATTCCTTCAACATTGATTGAACATTTCTCCTTAATCCCTTTCCTCCCCATACTCCTCTTAATCTCAACCCTTCCCCAACTATATCCTTCAACCAAACTCCAAGCTGAACAAATTGCAGGTCCAGAATGTCTTTACCTTTTTATTCTTTTTGCAAGAAATGCCTTTCCTTTTATACCAGTTTCCTAATCCTTTCCCGTTCCTTACCTCTTCCCTTACATCCCAGCTTAACTATCAATCCTCTGGAAATCTTTTAGCTTTTTACCAAACCAGGTTTAAGTTTCATCTTAAGGTGTTCCAACAGCACCCATGTTTATCACATGGATGTTCATCATCTCCCATCAGTATGGTATACAACTATATACACTATTCTATTCCCCAGCATGATTTCTAGTTCATAGGAAATAGTTAATTTCTATTTGTTGAATGTTTACTGCATAGAAATGTGTTCATATCATGAATGGTTGACAAAGCATCAACTGTGTGCTAGACACTTGGCTAAGCAGTGAGATTGTAGAGATGAGTAAGACTCAGTCCCTCACAAATCAGAATGAGTGAGAACAGAATTGGATTAAAATGAACTCAGATCTAAAAGAGAAAGAAAAGCAAGAAAGAGGTAGACACTATTAGAGCCATCATTTTTGGTAAAAACTGAGCAATCAACACCAATACTGTAATCAGAATAATCTTGTCCTCAGTTACTGATACCATTAATTTTCCCAAGACTGAAATGATCTTGATATTGGTCCTTTAAGATTTGTTGCTGTGCAAAGATAAGGCATCAAACTTCTCAGAGTATACACTATACTGGATCACTTTAAAGTCCCAATTCATTTTAAAATAACGGTCAATCCTATGTGTTTCTAAAAGCACCACCAACTAACCAAAAATAATACAGTGACTCCAGATTATAACAAATAATTTGTAATTTAAAATAAATTAAATATTTCTTCACTAGACTGACAGTTACTTAAAGGCATAAAATATTTTCTTTGATTAAGAGAGGAAGAATACGGATGGTAACAATGAGATTTAGAGTCAGGAAGAACTGAGATAAAAATCTAACTTTGTCTCTTACTAGCTTTGTGATTTGAGCAAGTTACTTAACTCCTCTGAACTTGTTTCCTCATGGGTACAGTGGAAATAATAAAGAACACAGACTTCTCACTGTGATGATATCACAGTAACAAGACCATTCCAGTTTGATGGAATGTACTATATTTATTATGTGTTTTACATCATTATTCTAAGAAATGAAAGCAGAGCCACATCCCAACTAGATAGAACCAAGATCCAAAGGCAGGAAACTGATTATAGTAGCTGTATCTATCTTTCTACTAATTCCCTAACTCCTAGGGCTTGAGGTAATACTGTCCCACCATTGTGAATATCCCACACCACCTCCAAGATGTCCTTCTCTGTCTTTAGCCATTGTTGTCCCTCTTTTGTTGTACTTTATCATCCTAGACTCTGATATAATTTTATTGATTTAATTTACCTCAGTCCTGTTGTTTTTCTTTCTTTCTTTCTTTCTTTTTTTTTTTTTTTAACTTTGTTCATTCTTTTGACTGTGGTCTAATTATCCATTTTAGTTTGCTTGTTTTCAAGGCCAACTATACTTCTAATTTTCAGAAATCCATCTGATATCTGTTTATCTTGCTTAAAGCAGTTGAAAGTTTTACAAAAAAAAA
>NW_011896201.1:360-1240 GCF_000151845.1 Pteropus vampyrus | reverse complement strand
TGACCATCTATCAACTCCGAATTTGTAAGAGAGTTTCAAGAATGAGGATGATTTCAAAGACCAAACTCCCTACTATTTGAAGAGCTCCCAGAGATCAAGAATAAAAGACTATCAGCTCAACAGAAAAGGCACAAAGACAATGAACAGAAAGCTGACAACAAAAAAGGCAAGTATCCCCTGAACATTTGAAAAGATGCTCAACCTCGCTCTCAATAAGGGAATTGTGGGAGAAAACTACCCTGGGGTCCATTTCTCACCTTTGAGATCGGTGAGAAATCACTTTTGACAGTACGCTGTGTTGGCAGGACTGTGAGGGAGGGAGCAACTTCACGCAGTGCCGATCAGAGTGCAGATTGACTCTACTCCGGGCTAGGTGAGCCGGGCAACACCCCCCCGAATCACACACGTCGTCGCTCTTTGACACAGGTGGTCACTCTACTCTCCTTGAAACGTGTTTCTCATTTGGGTCCAGGACAGCAGCTTTCCTGGTTTTTCTTCTACGTCACAGTTCACTCCTTTTGAGCTTCCTTTGCTAACCCTCCTCTGCCCAGTCTCTAAACATCAGAGTGCTCTGGGGCTCAGTCTCGATCCTTCTCTCCATCTACACCCCCTCTCCTTAGATCATCTCGTCCCATCCCTTTGCCCATTGATTTTTCATGTGTATGTGATAAATACCTACTATTTTCACCATTTAAAGTGTTCAATTTAGTACATTCACATTGCTTTGCTAACACAACCTCTATCTAGTCCCAGAGCATTCTCGTCACCTCAAAAAACAACCTCACACCCATTCACAGCAGTCTCTTCCCATTCCCTTCTCTCTCAGCCTCCAGCAACCACTAATCTGCTTTCTGTCTCTATGGATTGATTTGCTTATTCG
>NW_011896201.1:0-310 GCF_000151845.1 Pteropus vampyrus | reverse complement strand
TCTGGGGCTCAGTCTCGATCCTTCTCTCCATCTACACCCCCTCTCCTTAGATCATCTCGTCCCATCCCTTTGCCCATTGATTTTTCATGTGTATATGATAAATACCTACTAATTTCACCATTTGAAGTGTTCAATTTAGTACATTCACATTGCTTTGCTAACACAACCTCTATCTAGTCCCAGAGCATTCTTGTCACCTCAAAAAACAACCTCATACCCATTCACAGCAGTCTCTTCCCATTCCCTTCTCTCTCAGCCTCCAGCAACCACTAATCTGCTTTCTGTCTCTATGGATTGATTTGCTTATTCG
>NW_011896200.1:3338-5394 GCF_000151845.1 Pteropus vampyrus | reverse complement strand
GTAAATGCTCTACGTAAAAGTCCTTTGGGGACTATAAACTGTTGACATGTTCCTTAAGAAATTACCGTTAGCATATTGTCACAGACAGAAAGAAGAAGAATACCAATGGTTAATAACAAAAAGAATCAAATAATTCACCCAGGGTATGTTCTATCATCTATCAATTCAGGGAAAGATGGAATCATATATTTTACCTTGGCCTTGTATGTGACCAATTGGACCAAATTGAGTAATTCATTCTAATAAGTTCAGGCCTCTAGAGAATACTAGAACGGAAATGACCATCCAAACACTGAACTCTACATGTAGAATTACAGGAAGCTCTGTAGTTCTAAGAAAGGGACATGCTGACTGAGTCTCTTTAAAAGCCAGTCTTATGGTTAATAATACTGTGCTGCATATTTGAAAGTGGCTGAGAGTAGATCTTTAAAGTTGTCATCATAAGAAAAAAGTATTTTGTAACTATGTATGGTGACAGATGTTAACTAGACTTCTTGTAGTGATCATTTTAACAAACATACAAATTCAAGTTATCACACACCAGAAACTCATGTAATATTGTATATCAATTATACCTCAATTTAAGAAAATTGAAAAAAAATTTAAATCCAGTATTTGTTGAAGTGACCACAAAGCTAGACATGCAGAACCCAATGCTTACCTCTCCAGACTTTTGCATTATAATCCTGGACATTACATCAACTTTGGCTCATTTCAATGAAGAGAAATACTATCTTTGCCCCTTTAGAATAATTTATTAAATATTAAAATTTGAAGAAATAGTAAATATAAAAAAAAATCCAGATAGCCACTTTGATTTTTTCCTTCCCTGCACCAGTCCCTTCACATAATCAAGAATAAAAACCTTCTTACTTAGCTTTCTTTCTTTGTTTATGTTTAATTATCTGTGTGATTTGGCACATTACATGAATTGATATCTGCAGTTACTATTAACTCAAATTCATGCTAAGAATCTATGAAATCAGTAAGTCTAAAAAGATATCCACACCAACATTTCTAATTCATGCCATTTTAACTCAGACTTCCATTTAAAATACTTTTCCTTTTTGCCAACAATAAACATAATACACAGAGCACTTAATATATTTTAAGCCATCAAATAAGGTAATTTACATCAACCAAAAGAAAAATGGTTTATTAAAATGCTTTCACAAGGGCCCTCTCCTAAGATCCTCTATTATGCACTTATACCTTCCATCAACTTTCTAATTAAAAAAGACAAAATGCCAAACTTTTAATATGGATTTAAAAAGTGTCAAAGAATTTATAGAGGTAAGCATATGCCTTTATCTTTTAATAAAACACCAATTTCAAATTGACAGCACAGTGGTAAAGCAGTGGATGAGAAGAGATAGGAAATTATTTTTACCTGGATTAAAAAGTCACACTGGGGATAAGTTTATTGCTCAGTTGTTCACTTGTAAATAAAGTCGCCTATATGCAGCTTCAGTATCTCCCCAAGTGAGCCTTAAAGTGAAAAAATGAACGTGCACAAATAATACTTCTTTGGTAAATATCAACATGGGAATATTTATGTCTTATACACAACAGTATATCTCTACATTTCTGAAGCAAACATAATAATGCTACTTACTGCTACTTATTTTTAATCCCAAATTTATTTTGAAAACAAGAATACCAAATGCTTCTTGTTTGGTAATCAAAGGAAAATATGTCTACAAGACATTTAAGATGATGAATTATTACAATGAAGCTGTTGTAAAAACAGTACATTTTTATGAGTCAGAATGACATAGAATATCTATCTTCATCATAAGAAAGAGTCTCTGTGAATTAGTTATGGCGTTAGCTCTCCAGAGCAATCAATTCTCTCCCCACTTGTGGGATAAACATATTTTACCACAGTCATCCTGCATTCTTGCAGACTGCTAAGAACTTCAGACCTCTCTCAGGTTCATAGGTATATAAATTTATTTCTGTGGGCGTAGCCCCACATGATATGCATACTGACTATATTAAGCAGAAACGTATAGGTTTATTCACAAATGAGTACAGAATGTCAAGAAATAATATA
>NW_011896200.1:0-768 GCF_000151845.1 Pteropus vampyrus | reverse complement strand
GGAGCCTGGTTAATGATAGGGTTCATTCATTAAAAGGTATATATATATGAAACATTGCAACTAGAACTCTATTTTCTCAATGATATCCTTAAAAACATTCCTCTAGTGGAAAATGGATGGGTCTTGAGACATTTAAGTTTCTGATTTCATGGCAGTTTTAGTGATGTAGTCCCTTCTCGGCTCCTTTTATATTCATGTAATTTTTTCCCCTCAGTTTACAAATACCAAAAAACAAAAAATAGAATTCTGTGTTTTATGTTGTTAATACCAAAGAAAGTATAAGATATTTCAGTTCTGTTAAAAATATGTATATATATCTTTATATAATATGTACATATGTACGTACGTACGTGTGTGTGTGTGTGTGTGTGTGTGTGTGTGTGTGTGTAGCTTTAGAAACTGGGGAGTAGTGAAAAATTTTAGGAAGAAGAACTTACTGCAAAACTTTTACTTTTTTTCTATATATTTATATGTGTAATTTGAGTATTTTTTGACTGCTGTGTGGCTTTCTCTATTTGCACAACATGCTTGATGACATCAAAGAAAGGGTCTCCTCTGTTTTTAATTTCTATTCACTTTGGCCTGAGAGTAAAAGTACTGTGTACAGAATAAGCATTAGTAAATATCACTTCTATTTATAGTTCCTTTATCTCTTTTTCTGTTTACCATCATAGGTCAGATTTTCTTTAAATTTCACACACTACTGGAATGGCCTATTAAATGTTCTTTTCCTTCCCAATCTCTTCCTCTCCATTCTCCTCATGGAAT
>NW_011896199.1:4377-6571 GCF_000151845.1 Pteropus vampyrus | reverse complement strand
AGAGACAAGAGCTAGTATAGTAAAAGGGGATTTTAAAAATAGAACAAATGTGTGCATTCATAATAGATCTAATTCAAACACTACAGCAGGATTTTTATCTATTTTTTAACTTGCTTATTTTCTCTTATACTGAAAATTCTGGTTCCAAAATAAGTCACTTTTATTACTTCTTTGTTTTAACTAATTATAAATTAGTTTCAACGTAGTAACACTGATTTTGCTAATAAATTAAGAAAGCTGAACAAGTTTCAAGAGTTCTTTGCAGTTTAATTTTTCCTTCAAACATATTTCTCTGAGTTTGAATAGAAAAATACATTCTGTTCTAAATTAACCTGGACAGAAAAATATATTTTAAATCAATCTTGATAGGTAGTTGGTTTTATTAGCTTTGATTTTTTATGTACTTTTTACTTTCTCATTCATTTTTATTTTTATTTTTATTTATTTATTTTTGATTATATAAGGCTATTAAAAGGTTGCAAATTAGAAACTGTACAACAAGATATTTAGGTAAAGGCTTGCCTCCAATCTCATCTCCTTCATTTTGACACTTCCTCCCCATACAGATAATTGGAAAATAGTATACCCACTATTCTATACTGCATATTTTCCACACAGAAATCACATATCACTATATAAAGATCATACTCATTCTTCTTTATGACTACAGTATATCTCGCTGCATTATATACAGGATTTAATCATTTAGTTCTCTATTAAAGGGACAGTAAGTTGTTTTCAACCATTTGCTATTAAAAAGAATATCACAATGAGTATGTCATTTCATATTTGTGCCACTATATTCTGGTGATAGATTCACAGAAGTAGAACCGAAAAGTTAATTCACTCTGCAATTCTGCTGATGTCGCTAACTATTCCTCCATACCTGTAATTTTTTAGTTTTTTTCCCAAAAGCTCACCAGTAATTTATGAGACTACTCATCTCTACATAGCATCATTAACAAAATATTTTATCATGTTCTTGGAATTTTGCCAATTTGATGCCATAAAGTGTTTGTTCATCTTTATTTTATTCGAAGTAAGGCTGAGAAACTTTTCATATGTTTAGAGACATTATTTTTTCCTCTGAATGCCTAGTTTATATTCTTCACCCATTATGCTACAGGTTGTTTATCTTTATTCCTGGATATTTAAGGGTACTTGGTAGATACAAACTTTTTTGTCATATAAATTGAAAATATTACTTTCCAGTTTGCTGTTTGGTTTTTACTTAGCTCACTGTGCCCCCTTGACCCCTCACTTTTACCCATTAAAAACTTTATACCAATTTTTTCTAGTTCATATATAGTTCCATTTTTTACATTTTAATCTCTAATCAATCTAGAATTTATCTTGAAGTGGGCAGATGAATGAACCCCAATTTATCTTTTATCAATAGTTATCTATTGTTATATAGATAACAATAGTTGTTATAGCAAGATTTAAGGTCTTTTATTTAAATAAACATCTAAAGTATGAAGATCTTTTTACTTCTGGCATATATCACAGAAATATGCTTTCTAGTTATGGTTTCTGTCAAGCGAGCAAACTCAAACATAGATAGCAGAGAAATTATATTTTTGCAGAATTCTTTTAGATATTAGCATTTTTTGAAATTTTATATTTAAAAACCTAGAGAACAATTTTTTAGTGACTTACTTTCATTAAATTTTTACAAATACCATTAGTTTTCATTAAAAAATAGTGAGGGTGTATTCTATTCTAATATCATTTACATGATCTCTACTGCATTTTTATAATAAGCATTTTGGCATAAACAGTTTTAGAAATGAACAACTGATTCATGGGATTAGAAATTAGCCAGTTTGTCAAGTGTATCAGTGTACTGCTTGTCAGAAGCAGTAAGCATTCTACGAGCAGGAGTCAGCACTTTAACAGAGCCAACAGAGTCTCACCTAAATCAGATAGTTGTTTAAGAAAAACTTATTTAAAGTAGCTTTTATTGTACACGGATTCCAGGAATCTTAAAAGTTGAAAATTTACTTTTGAAATAAATGAACTATCATTTCTGATGGATGATATTTTCTGTACAAGCATTCAAAACATTTTTCTTTGATTTATAAACAAATAGATTAAAACATTAGGTATAAAAAGTCTGTTTTTCCAGAATATATTTTAGAAATGGTTTTAGAATAGTTATAAAATAATACTAGCGATAAAAACAGAAAAAAAA
>NW_011896199.1:0-1932 GCF_000151845.1 Pteropus vampyrus | reverse complement strand
GTAATTTTATACACCCGTGGAAACAATACTGATCCTTCTAAGACACTGAGACAACAAAATTCATTGAGAAATAACTTACCTATTTACATTCCATTAACTCTGATGAACTTCATGTTGATTCCAAAGATGCCATTTACAAGTGTGAAACACTAGGAGAGAAAAAAGGGTCAGATTAGGGATTGAAGATCACAGAGATGAGTTCACTAGGAGCTCCATAGCCTCCTTATCATTTTCCAAAGCCAATGTCAGATAAAAATGCATTTCTAGGTGAGCCTTAACTGGGAAAAGCAGCAGCAAAGTTACAGCACGAAGCTGAGCCTATGTGTTCCAGAGAAGCTTCGGTCTCCCCTACTGGAAATGTGTTTGATTTTATTGGAGAAAAATTAAGAAATGAAAATGGCTATAAACACCCTGTTGCATTCTGTATTTCTCCTCCACCTGCCCTGGCTCTCTCCCTAAACAACAACATCAGAGGACAGGTGTTAAATCCTCCGGAAAGTGTTGGTGAGGGTCCGGCCGGGTGGGGAGGCGGGGCGCATGTTCATGAGAGGTGGGTTCAAGGCAAGGACCAGTTCCAATCACAGGGCAAGGGCATTCTCGTCTGGGAGGATTTTGCTGAATGGATGATCATCTATCATTTGACTTGCTCTCCGAATAATTATAAAATACTTCTTAAAATGTCCATAAGTATAATTTCTAGAGAAAATGTATGTATTTTAATATAAAAAAGATAAATATGGCTCCACAGACTATTAAATAAAAAACTAAGAATTCTTTTAGATTTATGTGATTACTATAATGAACTTATTACTCTTTATTTTATAGAGATGAAAAATATTGAGTGGTAGAGCTAGAGTTCTAAACTTTATACCATCCCATTATATTACTTTACATCTCTCTTTTTTATATATAATAGCCAAAGGCTATACACAAAAGCACTGAAACAGCAGATAAGATACGGGGACAGGAGAGCCTTGTTTTTATTAGGAAGTTCTTTGCTAAATTCCAATCAATAGTCATGATACGGAACAAATTCTTTCTTGAAAACCCACCCCTTTTTAAAAGAACGCCACTTGTTAAAAATTAGACAAAAGTATATAAAAATATCATGTCCTTTTTTAAAAATTAAAGCAATAAGTAAGTTCCCTCTGTCAAATGCAGCTGACATATTGAGGCTTCCTCTGCACTGCGGCGACATATAAGTTGCCAATACACAAATATATCCATGTATAAATATAGGTAGCCTTTCCATGACTATAGATCGTTTTACATAAAATGATATATTAAGCATGTGGAATTTAGATTTTGCAGGTGAGGCACCTAATCACCATGGCAGCTGTCATATTTAGAGCAGCATATGAGAGGCAGGAGAGAAGTGTAAATGTCAGGGAAAGGAAAGTCCTTCAAGGTGTTGAGAGTTCTCCAGCAGATGGCTTGATAGTTTTGTTTTTTATATTCTATGAATTCTAATTTTCACCATAGTGTGTGTGTGTGTGTGTGTGTGTGTGTGTGTGTGTGTGTGTATTTTAATAATGCCTCATATGTCAAATTAATTTGTTGGAGAAATCAAATGATGCAAAATAGGTTTACAAAAGTTTGACTATGGAACTGAGAGTATTCTTTAGGGTTTATGCCACAGTAAAAGTCAGTGGTCTGAATGGATTGGATGTCTAGCCTATGAGGTACTGTACACATGAGATCTGGAGAACAGGCCGGGTGAAGATCAAGAGCAAACGAAAGAATGGAACTAAAGAAAATCGCCAAAGAAATGAGCCTGATGAAAGCAACCCCCTCGCTCCCTCAGCCGAAACAAGAACAATTCGAGCTATAAAATTAATAAAGTAGCTTTGGATTATCACCCAACAATAAAATAAATATACAGAAGTAAATACTAATATAAATAAATAACTACATAAATCAATGGACAAATCT
>NW_011896198.1:3515-4261 GCF_000151845.1 Pteropus vampyrus | reverse complement strand
GCGATGTTAGGAACCATCGATGCTCATTGCCTAGGCCCTTTAATTCATTGGGGATTGCGGAGTTGGGGTATTCTAATTCTATCATTCCTTCATTTATATGCTTTATTGCAATATCTTAATATAATGTTACTATATTTTCATGTAACATTACTATCGAAAATTCTGATGATAATCTAAGTCACTATTTTTGCTGGGATACCCAGGTGGTATCTTTTTCTTCTTTAATATCCAGAAATTTTATTAGACTATATCTTGGTTTTGGTTATTTGAGTTGAGTTTCTCAAATAAACCACATTTTCTTTCAATACATCGTTCAAATCTTTTTTTAACTTTAGGAATGTTTTATTGAGTTATTTTTTTAGTATTTCCTTTGGTTTTTCTTTTTCAGAGATTCTTATCATCTACATGTTAGATTTTTTTGGTGTACCTTCAATATTTGTCTTTTCTAATTAATCTTTTTAATATCTTATTTATTTTTCATTAAAAAAATTGTTCTCCTTTTCACCTTCTCTCTGTTGAGGCTGTTTGTCTTCCTCATGCTTATTTGTTCTTCTGTTTCTTTTAATTTAGTCTTCATTTCTGAAGTGGATTTGTAAAATATTTCTAATTATTTCCTGAGCACTGTCAGTATATTTCTGGGATTTTCTGATTCTTCTTAAAAAAATCATAAAATTTGATAAATTTGACATGTTGCATTTTGTAAATTTAGGGTATATAGCATATTACTTTGATATACTTTTATATTG
>NW_011896198.1:0-1916 GCF_000151845.1 Pteropus vampyrus | reverse complement strand
TTTTAAAATTTTTATTTATTTATTTATTTATTTAACATCTACAGCACCTGGTATTCCTAGGTGGTCTCCCATCCAAGTGCTAACCAGGCCCAACCCTGCTTAGCTTCCGAGATTAGACGAGATTGGCCATGTTCAGGGTAGCATAATTCTAGACTCATTTTAGCTTTAATTTACATTTCTCTAGTAGGGCTAATGGTGTCGCACATCTTTTATATCCTTATTTGGATTTATATATCCTCTTTGGTGAAATGTCACTTATGTCTTTTGTCCATTTTTTAATTGGATCGTTTGCTTTTTACCATTGAATTTTGAAAGTTCTTCACACAGTCATCCCTTGGTATACTTAGAGGATTGGTTCCAGGACCCCACACAGATGACAAAATCCTTGGATGCTCATGTCCCTTATGTAATATGATATATTTGTATATAACCTGCCCACATCCTCCCATATACTTTAAATCATCTCTAGATTACTTATAATACCTAATACAATGTAAATGTTATATAAATTACTGTATTACTTAGGGAATAATGACAAGAAAAATGTCTGTATATGTTCAGTACAGACACAACCATTGTAGGCCTAACTATATCGTATATGTCAGCAACAATGTAACTTTTTGGGGAATATTGTTTTTGATCCATGATGTTGAATCTGTGGATGTGGAAAACTGATTGTATATACCTAGGTACTAGTACTTTGTCATTTATGTGACTTTCAAATATTTTCTCCCAGTTGGTAGTTTGTCTCTTTTATTCTCTTAAAAAGGTATTTTGCAGAGATTAAATTTTTAATTTTTATGATATCCAATTTATAACTTTTTCTATTATGAATCATGTTTTTGTTCCAGTCTAAGAACTTATTGCTTAGCTCTAAATCCCGAAGATTTAATAGTAAAATAGTTTTACATTTTTTGTATTAGTCTATGATCCATCTTAAGTTAATTTTTATATAATGTGTCATATGTTTTTGCCTATGGATGTCTAATTGTTCCAGCACCATTAATTGAAAAATGTACCTTTCCTTTACTGAGTTGCCTTTGCACCTTTGTCAAAAATCAGTTGGGATATTGGCATGGGTCTGTTTCTGGGTTCTTCTTTCCGTTCCATTGATCCGTGTGTCTGTATCTCCACCAGTAACATAGTCTTGATTACTCTAACTTAACTGTATAGTAAGTCTTGAAAGCGGGCAGATGGATTCCTCCCATTTCATTCTTTTTTAAAAAAATTGTTTTTACCTGCTCTAGTTGTTTTGCCTTTCAATATAAATTTTGGAATTGTTTGTATAAAAAGAAATCTTGCTTGTTTTTTTAAAAATAGGAATTGAGTAGTTTATCAATTTGGAAAAATCAGCCTCTTTATTATGCTGAGTCTTCCAATCCATGAATGCAGTATGTCTATTTATTTAAATATCTTTTGATTTATTTTTATCAGTATTGTGTAGTTTTCAGCATATAAATTTTGCATGTTTTGTTAGAATTATACCTATATATTTCATATTTTAGTTATTTTAAACATACAAAATGTGTTTATTGAGATGGTTTCCCACTCATCTTGATGCAGGGTGTTCTAGTGCTGCTTCTGTCTGAAGGAATATTTTCTGTAAGCTTACTTTTCTTCCTGTAGGCTGGAAGAGAACAGTGGAGCAGCCAACACACCAAACTACCGTTGGTGCCTGACTAAAGACTGTGGTGATTTTATAGCATCCTGGGTAATTCATATCCATGAAATAGAAATTGGGGCTCTGCATCAGGTGATTTTTCTTGTGTTTTTTTCTTCTCCTCTTCTAGAGAGGAGGGATGAAGGATCCTTTGCAAGAGGCATGTTCTTATGGGGAAGCTGTCACTTATAGAAATGCTTGAGTGATTTAGAATGGTATTGTATTTTAAAATTTTGGTATTTGTGTGTTCATTGCT
>NW_011896197.1:0-2038 GCF_000151845.1 Pteropus vampyrus | reverse complement strand
AATTTTCCAAATCCAGGTCTTTTACCTCCTTGGTTAAATTTACTCCTAGGTATTTTATTTATTTTTGGATGTAATTGTACATGGGATTGTTTTCTTAATTTCTCTTTCTGAGGGTTTGTTATTGGTATATAAAAATGTGATCAATTTCTGAAGATTAATTTTGTATCCTGCTACTTTACTGAATTCATTTGTCAGTTCTAATTTTTTTTTTTTGTTGGATTTTTAGGGTTCTCTGTAGTGTCATGTCATCTGCAAATAATGACAGTTTTACTTCTTTTCCAATTTGGATACCTTTTATTACTTTTTTTCTTATCTGCTGTGGCTAGAACTTTCTGTAATATGGTAAATAAAGGTGGTGAAAGTATACACCTTTGTCTTGTTTCTGGTCTTAAGGAAAATGCTTTTAGCTTTTCCCTGTTGAATATGATGTTAACTGCGCATTTGCCATATGTGACCTTTATTATGTTGAGGTATGTTTTCTTTAGTCCCATGTTACTGAGAGTTTTTATCATAAATGGATGCCGGAATTTGTCTAACGCTCTTTCATCATGTGATTTTTATCCTTCATTTTGTTTATATGGTACATCGAGTTAATTGATTTGCAGATTGAACCACCCTTTTTCATCCTAGGAATAAATCCTCCTTGATCATGGTTTTATGGTCTTTTTAATATATTGCTGAATTCAGTTTGCTAAATACTCTGTTGAGGAATTTTGCATGTATGT
This sequence comes from Pteropus vampyrus, assembly GCF_000151845.1. NCBI lineage: Eukaryota > Metazoa > Chordata > Mammalia > Chiroptera > Pteropodidae > Pteropus > Pteropus vampyrus. Next base: position 1,313 of record NW_011896197.1, on the reverse strand, counting down.
TCATCAAGGATATCGGCCTATAATTTTGTTTTTTTGTAATGTCTTTGGTTTTGGAATCAGGGTAATGCCGGCCTTGTAAAATGAGCTTAGGAGCTTTCCCGCTTGAATTTTTTCGAATATAGTTTGAGGATAGGTGTTAATTCTTTGAATGTTTAGTAAAATTCCCTTGTGAAGCCACTGGTCCAAGACTTTTGTTTGTTGGGAGTTTTTTGATTACTGATTTGATTGCATTAGTAGTAATCTGTCCAGATTTTGTTTCTTCTTGATTTAGTCTTAGAAGAGCATATGTGTCTAGGAGTTTATCCATTTCTTCTAGATTGTCCATTTTGTTCACATCTGTACTATTTTCTTATAATCCTTTGTATTTCTGTGGAGTCAGTTGTCACATCTTTCTTGCATTTCTGATTTTATTTATTTGGGTCCTCTCTTTTTTTTTCTTTGTGAGTCTGGTTAAAGGTTTATCAATTTTCTTAGTTTCATTGATCTTTTTTTTTTAAAACTATTGTTTGTTTATGCTGATCTTTATTATTTCCTTTCTTCTACTCACTTTGGGCTTTGTTTGTTATTCTTTTTCTAGTTTCTTTAGGTGTAAGGTTAGATTGGTTATTTGAGATTTTTCTTGTTTTTGAGGTAGGCCTGCATTGCTGTGAATTTTCCTCTTAGGACTGCTTTTGTTGTGTCCCATATATTTTGGGTCATTGTGTTTTCATTTTCATTTGTCTCAGGGTATCTTTAGATTTCTTCCTTGATTTCATTATTAACCCATTCATTGTTTAATAGCATATTACTTAGTTTCCATATATTTGTGTTTTTCAGTTTTTTCCTTATAATTGATTTTTAGTTTCATACCATTGTGGTTGGAGAAGACACTTGATATGATTTCTGTCTTCTTAAATTTATGGAGACTTGTTTTGTGGCCTGACGTGGTGTATCCTGGAAAATGTTCCATATGCACTTGAGAAGAATTCTGCTGCTTTGGGGTAAAATGTCCTAAAAATTTCAATTAAATCCATTCAGTCTAATGTGTCATTTAAGGCCATTATTTTCTTGTTGATTTTCTGTCTGGGAGATTGATACACTGATGTCAATGGGGTATTAAATTTGCCTACTATGACCATATTACTGTCGATTTCTCCCTTTATGTCTGTCAACATTCGTTTTTTATATTTAGGGTTTCCTCTGTTGAGTGTATAAATGTTTACAAGGGTTATATCCTCTAGTTCGATTGATCCCTTTATCATTATGAAATGTCCTTCTTTGTCTCTATTATAGCCTTTGTTTTAAAGTCTATTTTGTGAAAAAAATCTACCCCA
>NW_011896196.1:4573-6579 GCF_000151845.1 Pteropus vampyrus | reverse complement strand
CCCAATTTCCCTTCATCCGTTTATTATGGTAATGAAACGCCTCAGCTTTTAGCGGTGACAGACCTCACAGTCAGAGACTGCATTTTCCGGCCTCTTCTGCACCTGGATGTGGCCATAAGACTAAGTTTTGGCAATGGAAGTGAGCGGAAGTGATGAGAGCACCCTCTGGGACCATCCCTTCTAAGCAGGCTGCTTGCTCTCTATTTCTACCTGCCTTTTCGTGCAGCTCCTTACCCATTTTTCTCTCTTCCTGCATGGAGTGGGTGTTGGAGATTATCCTCTTTTAGAACTACTTAACTTTCTTAGGCCTTTTCCCAATGGAGCAGGTATAGGGGCCTGGAGTTGCCGCAAGGATCAACTTTCATAGGCTTTTGCAAAAAGAGAACATGGGGAGGCAGGGCCCCACCTCCATGATTGTGCACAAATTTGGATTTTTATATGTGAGAGAAGCAACTTCCATTTTAGTTAAGCCATTGTTATTTGGTCTCTGTTAAAGCACCCAAATTGGTATTTTAATATATAGTTTATAAATATTGACCACTACTGCTGTGTGTTAAATGAGTATATGATTGCGAGTCTAAAAGTGCACTTACATCTATATAAGTAAACTAGTAACAAATAATTATTTCTCTCATTCTGCTGAGCTGTAAGCATGAAACATCTATCGTCTACTGAAAAGGAAAACAGCAACATAAAGCTTAAACTGAGGTCAACGTCTATGTGGAGCTTGGGTCCACATCCTCACTTGCTTTGTCAAAGGGTGATTAGCACAGCAAGCCTCTCCCGTCTGCTGAGATAAAGATGGTACAGGACAGGGTTACTGGATCATACCACATACGAGGCCTTTAAAGGGAAATCTTCAAATTCTATATCTCATCATAATGTTCAGGCAAACATTTTAACCATATCAATTTGAATATTATTCTCTGACTGCGAGACTTGTGTCATTGCTTGTTTTCATACAGAATGCAACAACAATTTCAAGGGAGTGAAGGAACTACTTACTATTGAAGAACATTGGACGCTGGGATTTAAAACTCTAGCCATTTATGTTTATTACTGTTTTGTAAATAATTTTGCAGTCTTGTATATCAATTATGAACTTAAATAAAGACTATACAGGTCATCTGATCAAATCTGATCAAGATTGTGTGCTTATATTATTACTAAAGCACTCTTGAAGAAACCACGGGAGACTCCATATAACTCTTTAAGGTATAGTTCTATGTGTCTTTTGTGGAAGAGACTGGAATGCTGACTTCCTTAATTGGCAAGTGTTTGAAAGAGGAAACCGAAGGCAAGCCCTAACACCAGGGAATTGTTTGGGGGCTTGGCTTTTGGAACAAGGCGTTGAAATTAAGAAAAGCTGGAGACTGGCATATCGTTTTCCGAATAAAAATAAACTTCAAAAAAGGGGGATATTTTGACTTTATGTCAAAAGATCTATACTGTTGAAGACAGAAACGGTGAAATGTAAATACTGAATATGAAAAGAAAAAAGGTTTTATTTCCTATACCACTGAAGTCAGTTTGTGTAAACAGTACTGTCTTTCTTTTATCAAGACTAGTGCTGGTGATGGTGGCTTCCTTAGCGTAGGACAGGGATTTTGTTTTGCTGATCCCAAATCCCTGGAACTGTGCTTAACAAATTCTTAGCTTTAAAAATGTCGTCGATTGAATGAATGAATGGATGATGTTTGTATCTAAGAATTATGATTTCCACTAAATGAAATAAAAAATTATCCATCGTGTTTTGAAGACTCCAATAGAAAAATAGATATTATATTGAGATTTTTCTCTAAAAAATATGAAAATAAGATAATTTATCTCAAGTTGTTTATAAAGAAGCCTGCTTCATAGCCAGTGTCTTTTTTTGTCTGTTAAGTATATTTATTACATTTGGCAATACTGAAATATTTGGTTTTCCAGAACTATGACTTTAGCATAAGGCTATGTTTAAAAAAATGACTATGAATATAGTTTAGAAAAAGAAAGAATCTGAACAA
>NW_011896196.1:0-1973 GCF_000151845.1 Pteropus vampyrus | reverse complement strand
CGGACATTTCAACCCCGAGCGCGCGGCCGGTGGGAAGTGCGCGCGGGCGCCGGTGTGCGCGCAGGCCCCTTCCTGCCCAGCAGTCGGCTTCTGCCCAGTGACAATGATCGGTACGTGGTGCCTGCCAGGTACAGCCTCTCTGCGCCGCCCTGCGCCCAGCTGCGGCGCCACTCCGGGCCCCGCACGACAGGGACCCCAGGGTGCCCTCCGGTGCCACCTGTCAGTGGCAGGGCGGCAGTGTCAGCGCTGTCCTTAGCCCGCGCCGCCGGCTTCCAGTGCCCGCCGTGGTCCGGCCGAACAAGTGTGTGTGTTGGTCTCAGTCCCCTCCCGTCCCTGGTTTGACAGGCGTCCCGCCGAAGACAGCTCAGCGCGGGGACCCATGCGCCGCCCTGGGCGTAGGCGGGGTCCGGTCCCGCAGCGAGCGCGCGGCCCCGCCCCGCTCCCCGTCCCTCGGGGCGCCGCGGCCGCTGTCCTCCGGTATAGGACAGCCGGACGCTGTAGTCCACGCCCACGTCGGCGGGACTCGGGGCAACCCCAGCGGAGCCTTGAACTCTGATGCAAGGCGCCTGCCGACGGTGGTTGGGCACAGGAGAGATTCCTTCAGATGGATCTAAACTTCCTGTCACCTCGAATTTTTCCTTTTAAATCTCTCATTGGAGGTCTGAGGTGAAAAAATAAGAGTAAATAATAGCAAGGATTAAAACTTTTTTTGCATAATGAATTAACTATTCATTATGCAAAATTATGATTTTCTGAAACGCAAAATGACCCAGGTGCATGAATGCGAATAAAGCTTTGGAAGCGGCTATTAGAATTGTTTATAGACGCTGTAACGTATAACGTAAGCGAAGTTCCTCTATTCCAGGACAGTTAAACCAAAAGCTATTTTTAGGCGTTTTCTCTGAAAATTAGTGGAAATGCATAGTGTGATTAGAAAACATTGCTTCTCAGTGCCCACCATGATTTGTTGGGGGAGTTTTGGGAGTTTATTTTGACAGAGACTTGTTCTAGAGTACGTATTGGTTTGGTGAGCTTATTTGGGGATTATTCCTGATGAGCGCCATTTACAAAACATTTGAAAATTGCAGCAAGTACATCTGAAGTCAGGTGCAGTCTATCTAGAAAGATGAGAGATGGATCTTTAAAATGTGTAAGTTTGTATGCACTGATAAGCTCTCCATAAATATTTTATTAAATTAATGTTAAAATATAAAATATTCTACGTATCAGCGGGAGAACCATGCCAGTTAACTGACAGTGTCTTCGCAGCGATGATAAAACCAAAGGATGTGCCGTTTTTCTTGTTTTTAGCATGGTATGAACTTTGAAAGTTATCAACTTAAGAAAAATGCATAAATTTTTTTTGAGTTTTTTGAGTCTTTTTATGTGACAATTACATAAGATCCACTTGTAAACACAAATTTCAACTGAATCAGAAAACCAAGTAGAAATTTTTCAAAATCTATGATGTCAGTATTTTACAGGAAAAAATAGACCTTATTATAAAGATAATTGTGCAAATGTTATTTTAATTCAACTTAATCTAGTGCATGGATAATTTTAAAATAAGTTTATGGTAAAGCTGTATAAAGACAGGGACTTAAGATCTAAAATCATCACTTAACTCTAAATTAATATCTAATAAATGATTATGTAACTATTAGGATAAAATATGTTTTGGTAGTTTCATTTAGGTTTTATTTGGGATTTAGGGACACAAGAAGGAAAAGTGTGCCTTCTGGATTTGATGATTAGACAGTTCTCAGTAAATGGCAATGACGTGAAGAATATCAGGTGGATTTTAAAAAGGTTTATTTCTCATACTCCAGCTGTTGTTTTCCATAGTCCAAATAAGTGTGTATTACAACATAAATAATTAAATCCATGCCCCATCCAGCGAAAAATATTTTACATGTAAAAACCATGAGGACAATGTGTAATAAATTATTTTATATAACTAGTTGCATTGCATA
>NW_011896195.1:5223-5559 GCF_000151845.1 Pteropus vampyrus | reverse complement strand
GGCTAAGCCAAGTGACCACTGTTCCCGCCAAGGAGGACACAATGTCGTTTGCGTTTCTAGGAGAGAGATGTGATAGCATTCGATAGATCGAGAACTCAGCAGCTGCAACTCGACCCATTCCCATCCGCTTCCCCCCAACCCAAATCTATCCACGGCCAAGCCCATCGACGACTGGATAATTAGGGCGTATAACCGATTTATATTCCTGATTAAGTGATTTCAAGCTAGATAGTCCCAAGAATTTTTTTTTTGGTTATTCACGTGGCGGCAAGGTGGTTATCTTCGAAAGGGTGAGAAATTGTATATTGACTCCACTTAACTTGAGGCCACCTGTTT
>NW_011896195.1:0-2373 GCF_000151845.1 Pteropus vampyrus | reverse complement strand
GTGGGGGTGCAGGGTTTGTAGTCAGCGCATGTCACTCCAGCACCTATATTCCTGGACGTAATGGCCCGGCTGGCCGAGGTGCGGGTCCAGGCCTCGGCTCGAGAGAGGAAGCAGGGACGATACTGCAGGGGCCATGTGCTCCTGACGGGGCGGAGCGGGGCGCGGTCCATCCCCACCTCTGTGTGGGGGAGTGTTCTGTGAGGAGGAGGCCTGGCCATGAAAGCAGAGCGCGTGGCCCTTTTAAAAAATAAACACACGTATGTCCACTGCGGGAGGAATCTGGAAAAGTCCACATGGAGGTTAAACTCACCCGCCGGGCTGTCTTGAGGCCTGATTCCGACCACTCAGGGTCTCTCTCCTCTCAAGTGGCCACACCGAAAGCCACCGATGGCTGAGCCCCGGAGCCTGGGTGGTTAATAAGGCCCAGGAAGGCAGCTGTGTTTAAGGCCCGATGCTGCTCGGGGGGCTCCTGGAGGACCACGGCTGCGGCCGACCCCATCCGTCTGCGCTCACCTACGTCCAGGCTCCGCACTGGGAGGCGAGGTGGCTGCCACTTGGACCTGATCGATCTGGTTTTCAGAAACACCCGTATCCCTGCCGAAGCAGCAATCTTCCTCAAATTGCTCACGGAAATTCCCTCTGCCATGTTTTCGCTGGATTATTGTTATTATTACCACGTAGCCTTGACATAACAGTTCCTCTTTGCGGTGTGTATTGGGGTCTGCGCATTAGCTATTTCCAGGGAGGGCTAAGCAGATGCACAGTGCGGCGTCTCTCTCCATCTTTGTGGGGCCAGTGGGAGGAGGGTAACGTGCAGGGCCCAGGTAAGCTAGATCCCGTCACTGTAATGGCTTACGTGGGACCCTGGAGGCAGCAGGTGAGTCGGGAAACAGAGTCCTCTGTCTCTCCCTCCACGCAGCTCTTCCTAGTGAGGGCTCCGCACCCGTGGCCGCCAACGTTACTGGGGACACACGTCACGTGTTCACTCATCTATTGACATTATCCTGAGACCTCCCACGTGCACCCTCACTGTCCTCAGAGAAAAATACGCAAAGGACAGAGGCATGCCCGCTCCTGGCAGCGGCAGGATGAGTCGGTCATTTGGAATGTCGCTCATGGGGTGAGGGACACCCTGGGAGTCCTTGGGGAAGCCCCTATGCAGGAACCTCTGTAAATAAATCGTAGCTGAGGGCTGCTCCTGGCTCAGCGGTCCTTGCCTGACCTCGCAAGTTCCCCGCCCAGCAAAGGCGGGGAGGACAAAGGACAGGTATGGACCCGGTGGCAGCTCCTGACCTTCCCCACGGGGCTCTCCCCACGGTGTGGTTATGAAGGAGAGCGGCCTCCGGCTGGGGGTGGAGAGGGGGTGCCCTTCCAGAAGAAGGCGGGCCGGGCCGGGTCTGGACGCCAGGCTCACACTCCTGGGAAGCCAAGGGGAGGCGAGGACGGGGCTGCCACTCGATGGAGACACGTTCACGGAGGACCCAGCAGTCCCCAGAAGGGGCCGGCGCCCAGGCCGACAGGCCAGGATCAGGGGGCTGGAGGAGTCCAGGCGGCAGGACGTGGGGAGGGGCACCCAGTGCTCCTTTTCCTTTTGATTAGACGTCAGTTGCCTTTTCCACAATCCCAATTTCCACTTCCAAGACACAGGACTGCCTGTCTTCCATCCTCTGAAGCCGTTCCAGAGTCTAGTTATGGAGTCAGGCTCGGACAGACCCAGATAATTCACGTAATGACATGGGCTTTCAGGCACAGGGACCCCTCCCTTGGCCACGCACCCCTCCCTCACAGACAGCCCCGCCCGTGGGCTTTGCTCTGTGCAACTCCACCCTAAGTCGTACTCGATCTTGTCCAGAGAGCGAAGCTTTAAACAGCACTCTTCCCCCAAAGGGACACGTCCTCTCAGATGAGGACCTGCCAGCGTTGCAACTGACGGCTGTCACCTTTGTCCTAACTTGAAGGTTTCTCTGTCTTTTAACAAATGGTCACTTCTCATTTTCTTCAAGAAAGCTTCCCCTCAAGAAGTGACGTTTTCCAACTGCTAGAACCCCCGACGCCACACACACACGTACGCACACGCACACACATACACACACATGCACATACACGCACACATGCGCACACGCGCACACACGCACATGCCCACACGCACACACACACACGCTCGCACACACACATGCACACACAAAGGCGCACACACATGCACACACATGCACACAACACATGCACACACACACACGTACACATGCGCACATGCACACACACGCACACACAAAGGCGCACACGCACGCACACATACATACACACACGCACACACGCGCACTTGAACTGGTGGTTTCTACACATCGGACACGTCCACACTCTGAAGTGTGAGAG
>NW_011896194.1:3892-4245 GCF_000151845.1 Pteropus vampyrus | reverse complement strand
CGTGGCTTGGGGCGGGACCAAAGTGGGCCTGGCTGGATTTGGAGAGGGCAGAGCTAAGCCGGGAAGGCTGCGAGGCCGGGGTCCAGTCCGGGAATGAGGGAGAAGAGAAGAGGAAGGGTAGAGGTAGGGAGAATCTGACTCGCTTGAGGAAAGGGTGAGTTCAAATTTGAGGGACAAGGCGGAACGGGGAGGTTGACGCAGAAACCAAGTAGCGAAGAATCGGAAATAATCGCAAACATATCTTGGCAAGGAGGCAGGGCGGTTTCCAGGGACAGGATAAGGAACGAACCAAGGTCTTTATGAAGAGCAAGTCAAAGTTCCATATTAGGGGATCTAGATAAAGGAAGAGAAAT
>NW_011896194.1:0-1197 GCF_000151845.1 Pteropus vampyrus | reverse complement strand
TTGCCTCGTAAGCACTGAGGGAGGCATCGCCATGCACACGTGGACACGTGGTATGCTCCTTCACAGGAGGTGTACACAGGCAGTCCCAGGCCCAGGTATTGCTGGGCAGGTGAGTACAGCTGAGCCGTGGGAGGTGAGACCTCCCACTGTGCACCCCGACAGCGTGCGTGTCACTGAACAGCGTGTAAGTGGTTTCAATGGGAAGAATGGGCATACTCCCAAAGGGAATCATTTCCATTTCCATGGCTGCCGACCGGGGTCACCCACAGCTCATGGATGCGGGAGGAGCACACGGAACTCCCAGGCACACTGACAGACCCCTGTCCGCAGACTCGTAGACACATACAGATACACACAGACACACGTCCTCCTTCCCTGTCTCCAGGGCCTACAGAATGGTGAGTGGAGAAAGGAACAGGTGCATATCCAGATGACCGGCAGAGGATTGAGAAGGTGGGCGTTAGGAATTGTGGGGGGCAGAGCCTGAAGGAGAAAGGCTTGTGAGTGAGAGGGTGTCAGGAGCAGGGCTGGGCCAACGGCAGAGAGGAGAGGGGACCTGAGCAGATAAGAGTCTGAAGGTTTTGGACTAGAGCTGAGATGGGGGAGGAGAGCGAGGCTCCAGCAGGCAGAGGAGGGCTGGGGGTGCCTGTAGGGAGGGAACCCTGGGTGGGCAAAGGGGGTGGAAGAAGAGGCGAGATGGTGCTGGGGTGACTGGAGAGAAGGGAAGAGGGGGTGTGGGGCTGCTGGGGGCTGATCCGGCTGCCGCACCAGGGGCCACCTGTGAGGTCACCTGTAGTGCTGCTGGTAGACAGGGGCCACTGGCCAGGGTGAGACACGGACGTGCCTGCAGCCAGAGCAGTGGTGGGCTTGGGAGCCTGCGGCGGGTGGAAGGGGTGGGCGGTGGATCAGGGCCGAAGCTGGTGGTGGGCTGGGGGAGTGTGGGGTAGAATGAGGGGACGGGAGGGTATGGAGGGTGAAGGGAGCTGAGACAGCTTGGAGAAGTGGTTTAAATCTCACTGTTAAACGCGTGTGCCGGGCCACCCCCTAAATGCCTCATAAACCCCCGCTTAACCCGTCCCTCCCACTTCTAAACCACCCTCTAAACCAGTAACCAGCCGGCCGCTGCGGCCTCCCACCCCCCGAACTTAAACCTGCTAAACGCCCCTCCCCGCCCAGCCCACTGCCCCACTCTGGGTT
>NW_011896193.1:3048-5027 GCF_000151845.1 Pteropus vampyrus | reverse complement strand
GAAGCAGGGTCTTCCCAGACATCACTTGTGGTCAGTAGTGAGTTGTGGTCTACAATGCACTGATCTCTCTCCAACCCAGCAGAATCTACCCATGATTTAAGAGCTTTGCAGCATACTTGCAACAGACCTGTAAATCAGCCTAATTAAAAAGGCATTTCTACCAAGGGAGGGTCTAAATCTTCCTTAGGAAGAGTCCCTTTATTTCAGAATGCTGGAGAATGCTGGCAATACGTGTTTTCTGCCTGCTCCGCAAAGTTCCTCCTTTTACTCCTCCTAAATGACAGTATTTCAAATTTCAAAGAGTATCTCTGGTTTTGAGGTGGAGCTTACTGGAAATAATAGGGAAGTTAAGAACTCCCTTTTCGGGAATCTCAATGTTGCTTTTAGGTCTAGAAATCAAGGTTCGGGACTTAACTGGCAACTGTGTGGATGCCTGAACCCACCATGTGATGCTCAGTGCTCACCTGTGCTTTTCTTCCATTCCCCATGTCAGTCTGCATGGAAACTGTCAGGTTCATTCTTTTTCTTGAGACTAGGGCATGCTTCCATCTCGTGTTTGCTTTCTGCTTTGACAGGTGGCAGGGTGTGGCACCATGGTTTTCTTCCAGCAGTGGGTATCTCCACACTTTGATAGCATAGGCAGGTTATAATTCCATACTTTTATGATCACCATGATCCCTAGGGATCAGAGATGGTCCAGCATCTAACTTTCTGTTCACTTTCCTTTCCTTTGGAAAGTCTTTCCAAGAATGCCTCACACAAATTTTCTTCAATTTACTCCCACCAGAGACAGATGTAGGAACATCAAAACAGGCTGCTGGGAGTTCCTCAGGGTCAGAGCCTGATCCACCTCTTAAAACTCTTCCCTGAAGAACAGACAACAGAACCTCACTTTTACAGCCACCACCTTCTTTATTCCAAACCTACTGCACACTCACAGAATTCTATTCCAAACAAATAGCAAGATGTATTATAAACATGCATATTGAATCTCCTCTACATAGTGGAACCAAGTGCATTTCTATCAGCGACTCTTGCAGGTAAGTGTTTAACTCCCTCTGACTTTTCCAGAGTCTTTTGTGGGACACTACAGAGGAAAAAGAGAGAAAGAGGTTGGGATGATTAATTTCATGTCTACTTAGCTGGATCATGGTGACTAGATATGTTGTCAAACATTATTCTGCATGTTTCTGTGAGGATGTTTTTGGATTAACATTTAAGTTGATGGACTTCAGGTAAAGCAGATTGCCCTCCTTAATGTAGGTGGGCCTCATCTGATCAGCTGTAGGACTGACTGGAACAAAATACTGACATTCACAAAAGAAGAGGGAATTCTGCTAGCAGACTGTCTTTGGACTTGAACTGCAGTGTGGTCTCTTCCCTGGGTCTCCTGCCTACTGTCACTCTGCAGAATTTGGACTTGCCAACCTCCATAACTGTATGAGCCAATTCTCTCTCTATGTGCACACATTTTATTGGTTCCGTTTCTTTGAGAGCCCTGACTTGTGCAGAGGTAGACAAAGGGTTTATGCTCCTCTGAAGGTGAGTCATAGGCAACATGCCATTTCTCCCAACTCTTTTGAGGCCTGAGGAAAGAACGTGCAGGCAGAACCATATAAATAAAATTTGTTTTCAAGTATTTAAAGAATTCCTATTCTACTTCCCTATTTTATTTTTGTCATGTGACAGGTTTACCCAATCTTTGCTAAAATTAAAGATAGAGCCAGGCATTTAATATTTCATAGCTAAAAATAAAATGAAAAAAATGAAAAGGAGGGAATAGAAAATGCAATGTGGTGTCTTGAACTACAGCCTGGAACAGAGAAAAACAGTGGTGGAAAAAACTGGCGGTAACCTCAGAATAAAGTTTGGAGTTTACTTAATAGTTATGTTAATATGTTAGTTTTGACAAGTGCATTATGGTTCTGTTAGGTGTTCCCAACAGGAGAAGCTGGGTGAAAGATGCACAGGGACTCTCT
>NW_011896193.1:0-433 GCF_000151845.1 Pteropus vampyrus | reverse complement strand
AGGTGAAAGCCTCACTGACCCCAGTAGTCACAGAAGTCCTGCAGTGTCACTTTAGCTATATGTGCTGCATGAAGACTGGACTGGAGGTGAGCAGCAAGGAGCGGCAGGGTCTGGGGAGGCTGTAGCAGGCTTAGCAGGAGATGATGGGGCCTGAGCAGGTTGGAAGCTGGGAGGTGGTGGGTAGATACAGGTATATTTTGAAATGAAAAGGTAGAACCAACAGGACAATGTGAGGGTTTATTTTATGTAGAAGGCGAGGAAAGAAGCTGGGTCAAGGGCAAGTGCTTAAGCTGTTGACTGAGATGAGAGAGATTAGACAGCTTGTGGGGAGTTAAGACTCTTTTTGGCCATGTGAAATTCAAAAGCCTGATTGGATCTCATGGTTTCAAGAAGTCAGATGAGTATGTGTGAGGTGCTTGATGAAGAGGCCTGC
>NW_011896192.1:2324-4502 GCF_000151845.1 Pteropus vampyrus | reverse complement strand
GTCTTCATCCTAAACATATGGTCCTGCTTTTAGCCCTAAATATATCACCTTATAATTGTACTATTGAATTTCATCCGGTTTTTGTAGGGCCATGTTTTCAATTTGTCACGGTTGTTTTGAATTTTATTCTTGGCGTTCTGAGTGTGAGCCACCCCACCAAATTTAGTATCATATGAGGATTCGATGAGCACAACCTCCATCCTTTTGTTTAAATCATTAGTGAAGACCAGCCCGGCAGTTAATCCCCAGAGAGGCGGCTTTCTTTCAAGTAGATGCCACAGCACCGATTATGCAATAAAGAATGGCTTTTCTTGTTGGCCAGAGAAATATGTGTTCACTGTAGAACATTTACAAAGTGCAGATAAACATAAGAAGGAAATAAAAATAACTCGTAATCCTACCCTGCCGATGTGAGTGCTGTCATTTGGTGTGGATCCTTCTTGTTAAATACATATATACATTAATCAACGTGGATTAAGGGATATACATTGCACTGTGATGTACTTATTTGTGGAGTTGATCATAGAGCATGATCAGAGAGCTCGTTATTCATACTTGATTACTCTACAGAAATTCCCAAATTAAAAACTTTTATATATGTGTACACACACACACACACACACACACACCAAACTGTAGTCTACATATACCGGCTCCATAAGATGGTCCAAGAAAATGAGGATAGCATTGTCAATTCCTTGGAGAAATGCTTTTCACTGTTTGGGCCTCTAGGAGATTCCCAGTATGCATAGACATAGTAAAGGCTCTGAGAAGTCCTGCAGTAAAAAAAAAAAAAAAATCTTTTATAATTTTTTCTAACTCAGCATTCCCCAAATTTAATTATCTATGTAAGACCCTGTTTCTAAAAGCAGCTATTACTATTCCTCTGAGAAAGATTTGTAGCAATGCTGTTATAGATTAAATCTTAACATCATGATAAAGAGTAATAATAATTTTTTTAAAAAACTTGACTTAAAGTTGAGAGACCAGATCCCTTTTTGTCTTTAATGAGCTTAAGACCTGGGGATAAGTTACTTTTGTCTGAGCCTTGGTTTAGCAAAACAATTGGATTCTCCTTATAACCCCAACTCACCATGTTTTTGTCTTAAAGTGAAGATGACTTAAAATGAAATCGGTCAGGGATAATGTGTTCTTTACGACATTATTCGGTTATTTCCTCCTGTCCCACAGTAATAGTCATCATATATTCGGCATGTCACACAGGTTAACTCATTGGATTCTTACGACATCCTCATGGTGGGTAGGAGGACCAAAAAAGTTAAATTCACTTGCCCTGTAGCCACACGGCCAGTGAGAGCATTAGGATTTGAACCCTAGGACTCCTGCTCTTAGTCACTAAGCTGCACCACCCCTAAGCCCCCCGAGATAGTGATTAGTTCCAGTGGCTTCCCAGGAAAGATCAGTGGCTGGTCATTGGCTCACAGAGAGAATGATTCTCTCTCTTTTCCTTCTTCAGAGGTGAGCAGTCCTTAGCCACTTCCCAACCTTGGGGCTCCCTTGGTCCCCTGGGATGCCATGATACTCCCAGTTCACCTGACGTGCACCAGTCCCTCAGGTGCATCCCCTAAGATCCTGCTGGTTCCAGCAGACCTGGATCTCAAGCTCCCCAACTGCCTCTTTCCTTCTCCAGGTGAAGCTTCGCTCACCACAGAGACTTCATCTAATCACCTGGTGGTTTCGGATCTCTGTACAAGTGAAGGGAAGGGGGCATTCCTGTTCACCACCCAATGTCACCCAATGTGGCTTCCTCTTCCTGTCTTTAACGAGCGTGGGGGAGGGAGTAGGTAGGGGAGGGGTCTTGCATGTTTGCCACAGCCTGTCCTGCCTGCCTAGTTTACATAATAAGAAATCGCTGAGATTTACTGAGTGCTTACTACGTGGCAGACACTGTTCAGGTGGGTGCTCGTCTCAACAACCCTGCAAGGTATTATATCTTCAATTTACACATGAGTCCTAGGAAACAGAGGTTGAGTCATTTGCCTAAAGCCACACAACTAGTAAGAGTCAGAGCTCAGATGCAAAGCCCGACCCAGCCCTTCCTCCGGGGGCTGTGTACTTAACTCCTCTAGAACGCTGCCTCCCTCACTTCCGGCCGGACCCCTTCCCGTCTCCCCTTTTCCCACCGACCTTGAACTGAGGGACAAGGGGCTCTCCCTC
>NW_011896192.1:0-469 GCF_000151845.1 Pteropus vampyrus | reverse complement strand
AGGAGAGGGAGGCGGGGGTCAAGGCCAGGGTGGGGTGCGGGCCAGACCAAGGCAGGCCTAGCAAACTAATTTCACAATGTTTCCTAAAGGACTGAATGCAAGCAGGAACAAGCTAACCCAGCCCTGTCCAACAGAAATATAATTCAAGATGCACATGTAATTTTAAGGTTTCCAGGGGTTACATTAAAAAAGTAAAAAGAATCAGGTAAAATTAGTGTTATGTTTTAATTAGCCTCATATAACCAGAATAGGATCATTTTAACGTATAATCAATGTTTTAAAATTATTAAGGTATTTTACGTTCTGTTGTTGTTGTTGTTGTTGTACTAACTCTTTGAAATCTGGTGTGTGTTTTACACTTAGAGTATATCTCGGTTTGGACCAGTCACATTTCAAGTGCTCAAGAGCCACATGTGGCTTGGTGGCTGCTATATTAGACAACACTGCTCTAACCTCTAGGTAAGTGCTT
>NW_011896191.1:5531-7556 GCF_000151845.1 Pteropus vampyrus | reverse complement strand
TTTTTCCATTTCTAAGGTATCCATAACTACTTGAGATAACACGGTGCTCCAGATGAAGAGAAAAAACAGAAGGAGTCCCAGCACATAATTTCTTAGAGAGCGATTCATGGACCCTGAGTCTTTTAGAGCTAAGGGGTCTTTCCTTCTCTCTTCCCTCAAGCATCCAGGCTGTTATGCTCCATTGGAAGAAAAGCAAAGCATCTCAAGGACTAATTCAAGTTACTAGGGGCTTATGAGGCCATCCATCCCAGGAGTATTTCAATTTACAAAGAAAACCAATGACATGGTTTTTTTTCCCTCCCTTTTATGAACTAGTTTCAACTGGAAGGATTTTAGGGAAATGATTCAGGTTTCTTGTGGATATGTGTGGATAGGGAAGAGAGGGAGAACTTAGGACAGGTTTCATTGCCCTCCTAAATTCTCACCTCCTTTATGCTAGGCACTTTGGTACACTATATCACATTGAATTCTACTACCCCACAAAAAGGCAAGTTTCTTTTATAGGTCAAGCAACAAAAACTCAGGTAAGTCAGATACTTGCCTAAGATCACACATTAGAGTTAAGCAAAGGTAAGATGTGCTTCTAAGCTGAGGTTCTCTCCGTGACCTATGAAGGTTAATAGACAATTTTTTAATAAAAGTCAAAAGAGGTTGTTTAGGAGCTAAGAAGTCCCCACGCTCATAAGGCAGGAGGGTCCTTAACTTAGGGATGGTTCTTTCTGCTCCTGGGAAATTGTTTTCCCTACCTCTAGCTTAGGTCTCTGTGAGCCTTCTTCCCCATGGAGGTCAGACACACCTTCATACTCAGGTACCACTTAGCCTACCATCCATTCTTAGAGTCATTCACTCACTCCCCCGTTTTCTCCTCTGACTCCCAGGCTCACCATTGGTTGGAAAAGCTATGAAGCTCTGCCTTTGAGTAGCCATGGAATATATAAGATGGCACCCATGCAGGAAAAGAGGGATCTGGGCAGGTGCTGGCCTTTGTCTGACCTTGCCAATAGTATGCTAGTTGCTGAGACAGTGGGAGTGACCTTGAGCTATAATAGCCCATGCTGCTCTCTGTGGGTTACTTTTGTCATTTTCCATGCCAGCGTTTGTACTACCAATTTAGACACCGAGAAATGTGGTGGGACTAAGTTAGGCAAGTGGTAGCAGCTGCTTGGAGGTGCTCCATGTGCAGAGGAGCTATGTTTAATCTGTGGGTGAAAAAGGGCATGTGGGAAGAATGTCAGGTGGGCTTGAGGAGGGGTTGACTACCAACCAGGTCCACTTTTTTGAGGAGGGGTTGACTACCAACCAGGTCCACTTTTTTCTCCACCCACCCTTGGAAATGCCAATAATTTCTTTATTGGAAATAAGTGTAAGAGTCACTTTTCAATCATATAGTCTCTAGTACTAAAGTATTGTAGAGTGAGAAAGTTAACATAGCATTACTATGACTAAAATGGCTAAAAGAGATGATGTTAACTATATTTAAAAAAATCGGCTTCTCATACTCAGTTGGCGTAGCTCACAGAGAACACTGTAGATAACCTTGTAAAGTGTAGTCAGGGTATTGGGGTGGGAGAGGGACATGAAGATTATCAGATAGCCCTAACTACTGGTGTCCAATTTCTTTTCCCCTCTTCCCTAGTCTAGAAGTGAGGAGAGGGTCATAAAGCCCAGGCTGGGATGTGTGTGTGTGTGTGTGTGTGTGTGTGTGTGTGTGTGTGTGTGTGTGTGTGTGTGTGTGTGTGTGTGTGTGTGTTGGAACAGGGAGGGGGTGGGGCGGGGAGAGGAGAATGTCTACTCATTTGTCCCCTACTAATCCATGCCATCGCTAAACCTGCATTTCCTGAACAGGTTCTCTGGGCCTCTAAATTGTTTCCCTTCAAAGGACATAATAAAATCCTTTTAAACCTATCTCTCTTCTGCATTCTGAAACATTCTCATATTTTCTTTCTCTGATGCCCATAATCTGCCTCTTCCCCAGCCCTCAAAGAGAGATTTTAATCTGTTTTCCTGTATCTTAACTGCTGAAGG
>NW_011896191.1:0-1071 GCF_000151845.1 Pteropus vampyrus | reverse complement strand
GAGTGACACAAATGTGAGACAAGCTTTTCTTGAAAATAGTCAGCTTCCAAAGAAAAAGTAGAATGAACCATCAAAGAATGAAGAGAGTCAGCCCAAAAAGTATGTGATTGATGGACCACAAACGTCCAGTGATTGATTTTGAATATGATCCCGTGCTCAATTATTCTGCAGGGCTGCTTGGGGCATCTAAAGTCAAGCAGGATGAGACTGATATGCAACACTTTTGCCGCTTGCAAAATCTGCAACTGGAAATTGCCACAAATCTTTGGAGAGCCAAAGATCTTATGTTTCACCAATAAGAATTAAAATAAATATTCAAGATTCTGATGAAGATGACCTTGTGATAGATGCACCTCCAATCATGCCTATTTCTAAGAAATCTAAACCATTCAGAGGCTTCAAGAATCAGAATATGGATGGAAGGATACATATAATGCCCCCAGAGGAAAGAAATCTTCAAATTAGTGGCACAGAAGAGGAAGAAATAGATAAAACCCAAGTAACCACACAAGTAAATGATGACAGTAACAAAACACTAAAATCACTCATGAAGACCTCACTAGGTGTTAAAAGTAACATAAACTTGTATGGTGTTAAAAATCACATTTCTAAGATGGGAAGCTTTGGTAGTGAGGCATATCTGTATATCTGTATTTCAGAAGAAAGTATATCTTGTGCACTTTTCAGTGACAAACACAGAATGAAAAGCATGATGAAAGTTATTCCATGAGCAAAAAACATGTAAAACAATTTATGATACTCAAAAAATAGAAACTGAGTGTTGGTATTCAAGCCAACTGCAAATCTCTTTATCAAAATTCGATTTTAATGAGCTTGCTGTAGATGAGACTCACTCGGATTCCAATAACACTGTAAAGGAATGTCTTCGAATTTTCATTGAGTTCACAGAAAGTGAAGCTTGTAAGAGAGAGATTGCCAAACAGGTTGGTCAGCTTTTTTTTAAATCCTTTTCCTAAATCAAAGAGAGTTTCACTTAAATATGCTCTAAATATTCTAAACTCTATAACACATATTGTGTAATATGTCTATATAGTATATACACACACACAC
>NW_011896190.1:3172-5299 GCF_000151845.1 Pteropus vampyrus | reverse complement strand
GAAGAGTTCTGATCATCCCACCAGGCCCAAGGTCACACAGAGGACATGTCAACCAGAACCTTTCGCTCCTGTCATATTTATTGATCCCGCACTGTATGGAAGCCTAGGGAGCTTGTGGGGAACTTGGTGTTCCTCCAGGCCTGGGGAAGAGCTAGAAAACAGAAGGTGGGTGGAAGAGAAGAGGAGGTGACCGTGAGGGGACAAGCTGCCCTGTGTCCATCAGTTAGCCAGACCCGTCCACCGGGAAAGGGGCATGGAGCAGGCAGTGGGGGACAATGAGCACGGGGGTCCTCCTGGGGCCCCTATCCCCAGGCCTGGTCCTTGGGTGGGAGCCTCACTCTTCAGGCCCTGTTTTCCTAGGGTCCCCAGACATGGGGTCTTCTGCAGCTCCCATATTCTTGGGCAGAGGAGCTACCCAAAAGGGTGGGAGTGCCTAGCCCACCCACCCCTCTCCTCTCAGCCCCTGAATCCTTCTGCCCATCTGCTGAGGGTTGCCACTGACAGGCCCAGCTGTCTAACCCCGCTGTGGGTGGCCCACGGGGTGCTTGGGACCCTCTTCCTTACTTAAGCCTGTCCTGCAGCCCCTACCTCCAGCCCAGGCCTTCACCATGGAACTGGGGGGCTCACTCTCTCTTCATTTCCCTTACATCAGCCTGAAGGCTCGGCTCTCTAGGGGAGGGTCTGGGTCATTTAGAGCAGGACTTTCAGTGCTAAAGTTGGGACAGTCCTGAGAAAACCAGGAAGGCTGGTCACCCTTTTTGTGTTTCAGACCCAGCTCCCATGTGTCATGAGGGGCCACACCTCCTCTGGCCCTTGGGGCTCAAGCGCCCTCCCTTCTCTGGTCCATAGCTCCTGTTCACTTGGCCTCTCCACCCCAGAGGATGGCAGGCTCTGTGACTGCATTGCACAGTTGACATGAGGTCCCAGAGCAGCTTCGAACTCAGGGCCAGAGGCATTTCGTCAGATGGATCAAGGAAAACCAACTGGGCTGCTTGCTACCCATTGGCTGGGATCCAAGCGACTATCCCCAGGTCCCCAACAGCCCCTCACCCATTCCCCGGAGTTTCACACCCCAAGTATCACAGGCTCACGCTCTCTTCGTGTAAACATCTTAATAACGTCTTTAATGCTCTCACATGGAGATGCTGTGAATTAAATTACAGCTTCTGCGCATCCTAAATTACTCACAGCCCTCCAGTGGTTCAAGTGATAACGTATTTATAGCAACTAGAGGAGGGAATACATCCAGCATCTTCCCCATGTGGGCCACCCAGGCCCTCGCATCCTGACACGTGGTATTTGCCCAGCCGAGTTGTACATGCTGTGCCCACGTCCCCTCCAACCAGCGGAGGACAGCGATGATGACAAGGCTGGGCATGGGGGACAAGCTTCTGTGCGTGCTTGTGTATGCTGCATACCCAGAGCAGAAAACGTGCCCAGCTCTTGGGGTCTGGCTTGGCCCTATGCCTTGCCCACAGGCCCCAGACCGGTAGAATTCCTGAGGGACACGGGGCAGGTGGACAATGGGTGGGTGGGAGATGCAATCAAAAAACAGACTAGGTTTCTTGGGTCTGTTTCCCAAGGGGTGATCCCCATCCCGTTTCAGGCAGTCAGTTTCTCTCATGAGCCCCCAGCCCATGACCACGGCCCTTGGACCCCCAGCGCCCCCAGCCCTAGGTCTCCAGTACACAGCAAGACAGGGGACCGTTCGCAGGAGCGGCTCCCTGGCTTTCAGACCCAGTGACGAAACGTGGTGGGAAACGGGGCCCTCGCCCTCTCCCTTCATCCCTGCACACTGAAGGCAGAGAAGGTGGCCCCCGCCACGCCACGCTCCTCCACACACCCCGGGGTCGCGACTGGAGAGCGGAGCCAGTGCAGGGGTCTGCCTCCCGCCCCCCGTGCTGGGACGGGCACGTCCCCACGGGTCATGTTTATGCACCATGCGCAAGGCCGTTCAGCGGGTCTGGGCATGCACGGCATCTGTCCCCCCATTTCCACACCTGCCCCCCTACTTCCCTGTCCCTTCAGCTCCCGTCCTAGCTCGGGCCAACCAACGGCGGGCTGCCAGGAAGGGACGGCTGGGAGAGCTCATCCGCGCTGCGATATGGCCCTACTTTGGGTACGAGC
>NW_011896190.1:0-2081 GCF_000151845.1 Pteropus vampyrus | reverse complement strand
AGTGACCCCAACCACAAGCCACTCAGGACCAGGGACCCTCAGGGAGCAGAGGAAGCCAGGGGCTCAGCTCCCAACAGTTCCCCCAGCAGTCCTCTCTTTTCTCCGTCAGTATGTGAAGCACAGAGCAAGAACTCGGGTTTCCCCTTGCAGATGAGAAGCTGGGGCTCAGAGAGGCCAGTGGGTGCCAGGGCTGCCCTGGCCTGGCCTTTCACGATGAGTCTGTGGGTGGCCACAGAGCAATTCTACCCATTTCTAAACAAACCTGACGAAACCCATATACCCGACAGCTGCCGCCTGCCCACGTGGCAGGTGCTGGAAAGCTGCCTGAGGAAGGAGAGTCACGAGCAGGCTGCGGGCTGGGGGGCCGCCCGGCCCGTGCTCACCTTGCCCTGTAGCGCCTGCACGGCGGCGGCGGCGGCCCTCCCGTGCTCCAGCAGCTCCTGCTCCAGTTCGTCGTGCTCCTCCGTGGGGTCGAAGCTGTACATGGGCATGAGCTGGTGGCGAAGCTTCTCCAGCCTGGGGGTGGGGTCAGAGGCTGCTGGGGGGCAGGGCCGGCCCTTCCCCTCCCACCAGCCCCTTGGGCCCTTGGGGACTGACCAGCTGAGCCACAGCACTCACCCACGTTTAGGGCCCTAAGATTTTTCCCTCGGGATGAAGTGAAAACCATTTCTGTACCTATCGTACCAGCTCTACCTCTCAGATGGGGAGCCTGAGAGGGACAGTTACCCATTCCTGGGCCCAGCTGGGGCCATGGACCACAGAGCTGTCATCTGTGGGGTCCACGGGGGCTGCCTAGGCCAGGGCCTTGTGTGATCCACAGCCTCTGGGTGGCTGGAATGAGGGGAGGGGGTCAGTGGCAGTTAGCCAAGGGCAGCGGGGCAAGGGTGGCTGGGCAGCTGGGTGGAGGTAATGCTGACCTCCTCCCCTCCCCAGGTCATGCCTGCCTGCCCTGCCTGTGACATTCTAGGGGTGGGGTGCTCAACCCTCCTCGAGAGAAAGTGGCCACCCCCTACCCTGAGTGGGCAAAGGAAGCCCTGACTCACTGGTCAGGGAGAGGGGTGCGGATCTGGGGGGCTCTCCTTTCCCACCCACATCCCCGGGAGCTCAGCCCAGCACTGCCCATGGGCTGGAGTTTTGGGTGGCAGCTGGGGAGTTACCTCTTCTTCTTCCTGATGTATAAAACCTGCAAGAGAAGGACCAGTGTCAAATGGCCAGGGACGGAGGCCCTCAGCAGTCCCTCAGGACAGGAGACACACTGAGGCTGATGGATGTCAAACTATGGGGCCTCATGTCCTTAGGGAGCCCATCCTGGGGATACCCACATCCAGAGTCATGCCTCCCTTTGAGGCTTATTAAATGCTGACAGTGCCTGGCCTCGGAGGTAAGGAGCAGGCCTGCCCTCCAGGAGCCCAGTCTGGGAAGATCACAGTCAGGCCTGGCCTGGGGGCCGGTGGGCCCCACCTTTGCTCTCCTGACTGCGGCTCCAGGCACTCGGCGCCTGCCTGGCACTCCTTGGGCTGAAGGGGAGGGGCAGACTTCAGCACACCCCCTCCTTTCAACTTTTGCCCAAAGACATGAATGGGCAAAAAGAACGGGAGACAGGCAGTGGCTCTAGGCAAAGCTCTGGGCTGGGCTCCTGGGGTTTCCAAGGGAGGCTGGTGGCCCTCAGTGGATAGGGGCTGGGAGGAGGGCCTGAGCCCCTGGACATCAGCCCAGACCAAACTCCAGTATTCCAATGCTGGAGGAACCAAGGAAGGCCCCTGGGCCCTAACCCCCACTGTAAAGACTCGAAGGTAGAGAGAGGCCTTGGCAGCCTGGGAAAACACCCAAGACCCAAGAGCTCTGGGCTGGAGCAGGAAGTCCTGGTCTGAGCACTGAGAGGCAGGAGGAAGACAGTGACCACTGGGCAGTGACTCCAAGGACCTCTGCCACTATCTTGCTCTCCCCTAGACTGGCAGTGTCTGACTACCAGAAGCACGATTTTACGCCTGGGGGAGAGCCACGTCCCTGGAGTCTGCCCCAAACCCTCTGTGGCTCTCACACTCTTTGTGGCCCATTTATAGCTTGAATCTGATTTGGTT
>NW_011896189.1:7494-10522 GCF_000151845.1 Pteropus vampyrus | reverse complement strand
GAATATAAAGACAAGAAACACATTGGGATAAAATATTTGCAAAAAACATGATAAAGCAATTGTATAAAAGTGCTCTTAAAACTCAAAAATAGGAAAACAAACCAATTAAAAACTAGGCAAAAGATCCGAAAAGACCCTTCAGAAAAAAGATATACATAAGACAAATAATCCTGTGAAAGATGCTCAACATCTCTTGTCACTAGAGAATTGCTAATTAAAACAAAAACAAGATACCACTTATTAGGATGGCTAAAAAAAATAATAATAAAATAAAAACCTGACAGTGGCATCATCAA
Source organism: Pteropus vampyrus (assembly GCF_000151845.1). Classification (NCBI taxonomy): domain Eukaryota; kingdom Metazoa; phylum Chordata; class Mammalia; order Chiroptera; family Pteropodidae; genus Pteropus; species Pteropus vampyrus. Next base: position 10,226 of record NW_011896189.1, on the reverse strand, counting down.
TATGGCAAATTAGCAAACTCCAGGCCCTCATTTCCCTATGGAGACACCAAATTAACAATGACATAAGGACCAAAATAGCTTTGTGAGAAGTCTAGAAACCAGTTTAGAAGCAACCAAGCAAATGCCTAATCAGGAAAAAACTACACCTTACAATAGAAAACCTACTTATTAATAAAAAATGTAACATGTAATGAACAGAAAAGAAAAAAATTAAAAAATGACACCCCAAACAGTAAGAAATTCTGTAGCATTCTGCTCCCCTCTGTCCCTTCACCTACTCACAGCAGTGCAGCATAATTAGAGGGAAGTGGTTCAACTGCCACAAGATAGGAAATTATGGGTGATTGGATTTAACACAAATGCTGAAATAAGAGAGTAGTAGTTAGCTATGGGTCATATTATGAAGCTAGATTCAGTAGGCTTTGCATATGAATTGGGTGTGTGCAGTGGAAGATCATTCATTGAGATGAGTAAGAATAGGAGATCCACACACTGGGTGAACATAAATCAAGAGATTTTGTGCATGTCACATTTGAGGTAAATAGTAGGCATCTAAACACAGGATCAAGTCGGCAGTATATATATTATTCTGTAGGTCAGGATAAAGGATAAGCCTGTAGATGAAAACGGAGAGTTATAAACATAAAGATAATCTTTAAAGACAATGAGCAGACTAGATGGGATTATCTAGGCAATAAGTGATATATAGAAAATAAGTGTTCTGAGGATTGAGCTCTCAGGCCCTCCAGCAATTTGAAGTTTGAACCTATAAAGTTGACTGAGAAAAAGCAGACAAAGAGGTATGAGGAAAACTAAGAAGTCAAGCAAAGAGAAAATATCAATATGAGAAAATGATCCATTCTGTCAAGTGCTGATGACAAGTTTAGAAAAATGAAGATTGAACATATACCTTGGATTTACTGAAATGGAGGTAATCGATAGCCCTTATAAGAGCTCTTTTAGTAGAATGGTGGAGATACGAATGAGATTATAGTGTATTCAAGATCAACCTGAAAAGTAAAAGTGGATGAAGCACTTGCAGACAACTGTCCTATACATGTAGACAACTTATGCTATAGATAGAAAAAGAGTTTATGGGGTAATAACTGGAGGGTGGTGTGAGGTTGAATGAAGGGTCTGTTGTTATTGTTCTTAACAATTGTTCTTATTAGTTTTTATTTTTATCAAATGAATAATCTTAGAGATTAACAATTTGGTGATAGAAATGATCTGGTAAAAAGGAGAAAAAAAAGTTAATATAAGATGAAGAAAGAGAATTAATTATTTTAAAAATAAAGCTTTTGAGTAAATGGAAGGATGAAAAGGAGAATATCCACAGGTACAGAAGGTGAGGCACAGGGTACAGATTCAGATGTAGGAAGATTAGATAGTTGCGGTAACATGTAGAACATTTCTTTCAATTGCTCATATTTTCTTTAAAGAATCAAGGTTAACCAAGAACAGGGAAAACAGGTTGGAGGTGACTTTAGAAGTCTGAAGAGCAATTAGAAGGTGTGAACCGATTATCTCTGGAGTGTGAAAGAACAAATTAACCAAGGACTTTAGATCATCAGGAATTACTGAGGGGAAATTTGAAATTTAAGATAAATTTAAAGTGAGGTGGTAAATGCAATTGCATTGCCTGTGTGTAGCAGCAATGACTTAAATTTAAAAGATGGTTGAACTTTTGTCAGGTTGAATGGGATTGAGGAATAAAGTTGTAAGTTAACCATAAGTGTATGCAAAAGAGAGGTGATACCACAAGGCAGCTAATGGACAAGAAAAAATTATAGAATTGGTCCAAAAATTTATTAAGTGGAGTGGCTTCAAAGACTTTCTAGCCATGGAGTGAAAGAGCAGACAATTAGAAGACAGTAGTCAAAGACAGAAGTGCTTGAAATCGTGCCTATGGAGGAGGTGCAATTAGCTATAGATCTACAATATGAACTTAGATGTCAGTGGCTAAGATAGCATGAAGGACAAAATCAAAACAGATGAGGAATTCAAGGAACACCAAGGGATCTTCATAAATATGTGTTTGATGTCCAGTTCTACCAATTACTAGCCATGTCGGCATGGATAAGGTACTTAATCTCTCTAATCTTCAACTTTATCATTTATCAAATGAAGATAAAAATGATCCTTACCTTAGAGATATTTTGAGAGTAAGTAATTGAAGATAACTAAATTTTATTGAACACTTACTTTGTTGTAAGCAATGTAAGGAATTAATTCAATGAAATTCCATATCACTAAAACTGGTGTTCTTCTCCCATCATATAGAGATTGGCATAGATGCAGATAAATAGATATAGATTTGAAAAAGATGATCATTTAAATAAGTTTAACCAAACAACAAAAACTTGTTAAACTAACTCGGTGGCTGGAAAGCCCGTTTGTCTCCTATTCCTTTCACTGCACTTCGGGCTCTCCCAATCCTGCTCCTGTTTGAATCCTACAACTACAAATGTCCGCTTTGTTTTCTCCTTGAGAATGGCTATAGATGCAGAATTTTCTTTCATTCAGAATTCCTTGTGTTGAATACTCATTATAAAGTAATGACCATGGAATGACCTACTAGAGTTAAGTATTCTCCTGAGATCGTTGGGCCTGGACTCAGCATTTCCTGAATGCAAAGCCACTTACATAATTTATGGGGCGTTGGTGCAAAATAAATTGTTCAACGTGCAAAAGAAAAACTCTCATTAAAGGTGCAAAAATATAAAGGTTTT
>NW_011896189.1:0-1594 GCF_000151845.1 Pteropus vampyrus | reverse complement strand
GTGTTCAAGGTAAGGATTTTTTTTTCAAAAATAAATGAATGAATCATTAAATGTTTATCAAATGAATTAATATTTTATATTTATATTAATGAATGAATGAACAAATGAGTTTGAATATTTTTTATATTGTGATTACTGACCCTAAATAAATCTTTGCCTGTTTTCTTATTTTAAAATCATTGAAGTACTGCAATTTTTTGAAATCCATTAGTCAATATAAAGAGAAATACAAACAAAATAAATAAAAAATCTACCCACGAAAAAGTTTTCACTCTTTTTGACATACAATGTATGAAAAGTAACAAGATCACGCACATGAATAACAAGTTAAAAATACGATCAATAAGTCAAAAGGAATTAGAAGAAGTGAAGCCAGATTAGGAGGTAGGTTAGAAAGATATTTAAGAAGAATGGAATATGAACTAAAATTTCAAGAATTTATTGGGTTCAGAAGAGAAGAAGACATTTCAGATTTGAAGACAGCTTACGAAACAGTGAAAAAAATGGAGAGGAAGAGATAAATTTGAGAAATCATCTAAAAGATGATTTGATGTAATTGACCAAGTGAAGTAGAAAGAAAAGTAAGGTAATTGAGTCAAGGGATTATGACTTAAAAGAAAGAGACTAACATGGCCATTAGCAGAAATGGGAAAATGGGGAATGACTTTAAGAGAGAACAATCAGACATATTTCATTGTTGTGCAAGAAATAGATTCTTGACAATATACCAAATACAATCAGAAATTCATCAGAGTCAGAAATTTAAGCATGCTAGTCATTCTTAAGGGGTAAGAATGACTTACCCCTTGAAGCAAGAGAAGGCTGATTTTCATGAGGGAGAAGAGTAAATGATTATGGCCTGGGACTCAAAAATCATCTGTTCTAATGGGAGGTGAAAAAAGAAATACAAAGAAAAAAGTCCAGAAAGCATTATTAGGCAAAAGGAAAGAGAAAAATAGTAACCTGACAGGCTGTACCAGCATGAAAGAATAAGTATAAGGAAGAAAGAGAAGACTCACAGCTAAAACAATAAAATATTACATTTAGTTCAGGCCCAAAAACCAAATACAAGGATACTCTTATCCCAATCCTTTTTCTCATCTTAATGTTGCTATTCAGTATACTGATTTTGTTTGTAAATAGTCACCAATTTTCCTCGTGTGTGCAATTTTTCCTCTTGTACAGTAGTGCTTGGCTCACCTTGTGCTCCAAATCCAAAGCATTTACTTCTGAGAGGAGATGCTGATGTTGTCCCATCTCTCAGACAATAGTAGAGTTGGCTGTACCACAGGTTCCCATATTCTTTGTAAAATATTCTTTGCCACTTCTTAGTATAGGCCAGCTAAAGTCACTATGCTGAATTGGGGATGAAGTCTCTTCTGTATCTGAATTCTATTCTACAACTTGGTCTCAGTAGTGTTATTCTGCATCCTAAGCTTTTTTTTTTTTTCTTTTGCCTTTTAATTAATTCAGTAGTATTGTAGGGAAACAATGAAGCTCTTTAATTTGACTATTATTATATATATATTTTAGAAATCTATCTTTCATATACATGTGGAGTAGGAAACCATTTGAATAACATCTACTAAGTTAA